>NW_021825685.1:2500-14747 GCF_006345805.1 Octopus sinensis | reverse complement strand
ACACACGAACCTGCGTCATTATAACCTTCGAACAGGGAAGGTCAGCCGCTTCACCTTGCTGGTCAGACATCTGCAGACATGTTTCAGGGTTGTTGCCCTTTATCAATGCAGCATAGTCAAACCCAGCAGGTGTCGCTAGCGACCGTCTGTTTCAGTGGAATACACCCACTTGTTTTCAATAATAGAAATATTAAAATTACTAAGTCTCTCTAAAGGAGATTACGGCAGCGTTACTGGATATTAATAATTATCGCCAAACTAATATGGCAGTCCATAAATATAAGACTAAAGCTGTCGCTGGGTCTGATTACGCTGCATTGATAAAGGGCAACAACCCTGAAACATGTCTGCAGATGTCTGACCAGCAAGGTGAAGCGGCTGACCTCCCGTGTTCGAAGGTTGTAATGGACGCAGGTTCGTGTGTCATATAGCTAGCTAGAGGCGATGGCCTCTTGGAGCTAATCAGCGACAGCTTTAGTCTTATATTTATGGACTGCCATATTAGTTTGGCGATAACTATTAATATCCAGTAACGCTGCCGTAATCTCCTTTATATATATATATATATATATATATATATATATATATATATTCCACAACGCAGAAATGCTGACAATGACATTTAAGTTTCGGTCCAGTTGAAAAGCAAGGGCAACTGATTTGAGAATATGAAGTTACTGTCAACCATTTCTTTTTCAGCAACATGATCCTACTTGAATGAGTCAAGCAGTCCTTTATTCATTCAATAAATATTTTCCCAGATACACACACTCATACGCACAGACATAGATATATTTGCCTAATATATATATGTATATATACATATCTATATATATATATATATATATATTATATATATATATATATATATATTTACATATACATACATATATCACGTGATCACGTGACCGACCAGACCATCAGATGTTGCTACATATCGCTGGTTACAATGCGTTCGCATTGTTTTAGCCTTCGAATGACGCCACCCCGCTGGCTAAGCGAGCAGGCCAACAGAAGAAAGAGTGAGAGAAAGAATGGTGAAAGAGTACAGCAGGGATCACCACCCCCTTCCGGAACCTCGTTGAGCTTTTAGGTGTTTTCGTTCAATAAACACACACAACGCCCGGTCTGGGAATCGAAACCGCGATCCTACGACCGCGAGTCCGCTGCCCTAACCACTAGGCCATTGCGCCTCGACACATACATATATATATGCACATACATATAACCATGTATTTATAAAAATGCATATATTTATGTCTGTGCAAAACGCTACATACATATACATAGAAGCTTATACACGTATGCATAAATGCTTTTGTATATATATATATATATATACATAAATATATACATGTGTGTTTGAGTTTATGTATGTGTGTGTGTGTGTGTGTGTGTGTGTGTGTAAGTGTGCGTAAATGCAACTATTTTTAACCTTGTACTCACAAATCAATCAAGCAGTGAACCAATCAATCAACGAAGAAATCAATTTTCTCTTCATCTCACTGTATCTCTTGCTTGATCTCTCTCTGTCTCTCTCTTTCTCTTTCTTTCTACCCTTCTGTCTTTCTTTCTTTCTTTCTTTCTTTCTTTCTTTCTCAATCTACCCCTCTTTTTCTCTCCCTCCCTCCCTACATTCATTCTGTAAATCACGCTGAAAAAAACCCCCTCAAAACAAGAAAAAGAAAAAGAAATGCAGCTAAAAAAAAGCAACGTAAAAAAAAAAAGAAGAGTTAAAAACCCAGGGAAGTGAAATGCCTGCCGGGAAGAGTTCCACTTAGTTTAGTGTATCACCACGATGATAGCAATCTCGGAATGTATTGAGGAGCGACATTTTTGTATATTTCGGGGGAGTGATTGAGGTCACGATGACATATATAATATATTGGAAGTGAGATTTTCATCAGCATCGTTTGCTAATTGCTGTTATGTGGCTGATACAGGAACATATTGACAAGATGCTTGGAGATGGCTTCGTGTTGACTTGGCAAGCGGCGCTATGTGATATGTGTGAACAAGGAGGGAGAGCCTCTGCGTAGAATCTTGACCTACTAGAAAGGGCTGTTAAATCATCCCAGAAACGCAACCCCCGAAAAGAGCGCTAAATTGGATAATATTTTCGGCTAGGATTCACCTGTATGCACCGGGCGGTTGGTGGGGGCGGAGAATGATGACGGTTCCAATTTCTTTACTTTTAGGGGTCTTTTAGGGTTCAGGACTCACATTAGGATCAACAACTGCAACCACAACCAGAACAACAGTAGCAACAGCAAGAAGAAGATGAAGAAGAAGAAGAAGAAGAACTACTACTACTACTACTACTACTACTACTACTACTACTACTACTACTACTACTACTACGTGACCCAAAATCCAAGTTAAAATAGAGCTTCCTGTGTGCTCACTCGATTTACTGAAAACAACAGCTAAACCTGCCTCAAATATTAGCAGGCTATCTTAAGAAAGAACGGAGCCGATGTCTGATCACGTGGCCTAGATATACTACGTCTGAAAACATAAAAAATAGAGAAAAAGATGAAATGGTCACAGGCGAACCTCCTTTAATTTTATATCTCTCCGACCGAAGTAGATATTGGAGTAAACATCATCAACAGCAACAACTTGAGCGAAATCTGTTTCGCTTTGCTGTGGAACGTTTTTAGTTGTGGCCATGGATGGATTCAAGAATTGTGACGACAACTACAACAACAGCAAAATAGATTTAAACAGGATCTGGCTAAAGCTTAATTATATATTACACCATAAAGTATGACAAAAAAGATATTTTATGTCTGGAAATATTGGCCAGTAGTTGAAAGTTGATACCTCTCTCTTTTAATATCTGTTATACTTTCTAACATAAAAAACAGTTTAATTAAATTTAATAATAATAATAAAAACGTCTTGATTGTTTTCTAGGCTTATATGAATCCTGACTGACCGATCACTTATCAAATACTTTCTACTTGTCATCAAACCCTCGTCTTGGAGGAATTATATACCTAGGACTATGTGTAATCGATATGTTCTTTATTTCTTTATGAGATTTTAGCGTGTGATTTAACAAAGACTTAGATTCTATTTTCAGCACGTCGATCGACCTCGTAGGGTTTCTCTCTTTCTCCTACAACAAAGTCTGCTTATATAACAAGAGCAAATAGCTCCAGTTGGTGGGATTGATCAGACGATAACACTACCAACAATGTTCATCAAGCGATTCCAATGACGTAGTCCTCGGCAATATTCTTGCGCTAATAGAAATTACATACATCTTAATGTGAAAAAAAATATGTGGACTAAAATTTATGCTGCCGCAGCGGAGGTATTTTATATGATTTGGCCTTAGGTACTTCTTTCATTGGAAGTAAAAATACCAGCAACATCATTACGGAGTGATATGAATGCTTTTGAGAATTATTTAGGCACTAGAATTCTAGAATCTTATCTTTAATCTTGAAACTTACCTTTGCGTTTCAGAATTTCTCTTAACATGTTAGAATTTCCCTTCGATTTTTATTATTTTCTTAGAATATTTCTCAGGTGAGGACCACAATGGAGTGCTGCACCAACATCTAGGACTGTGATGCTGCAACGAACAGGGATCCCAGACCGCATCCATAGATCACCCCTTTCACTTGACTCAGCAACAAAAATAAATTCTCTTTAAAAACTAAGGACCTTAAGTGAGGCTGCACGACGAAGTGGTTAGAGTGTTGGCTTCACAATTGTAAGTTAGTGGGTTCGATTCCTTGACCAAGATACATGTTACTCTTAGCATGGTGCTATATTTCACGTTGCTGCAAACTACTCAGATGAGAATGAGCCCTAGCTGAGTGTTGGCATTGACCCCGTAATCCTTCTTCACTCTCTCCAGCTGTTACATAATGGATGTTTTACTTGGTTAGATCTTGTGGAAAAAGCCTGAAACAATCAAAGTACGACATTTAAAATCTCTGTAGAATTGAAATATTAGAACTACTCTCAGAATATCAGAAGTTATATGAGCGTTAGTCTTAAAGATATTAGATTTCTTAATAGAATCATTTCAATGTTAATATTTAGAGTAGGCGCAGGAGTGGCTGTGGGGTAAGTAGCTTGTTTACCAACCACATGGTTCCGGGTTCGGTCCCGCTGCATGGCACCTTGGGCAAGTGTCTTCTACTATAGCCTCGGATCGACCAAAACCTTGTGAGTGGATTTGGTTGACGGAAACTGAAAGAAGCCCGTCGTATATATATATATATATATATATATATATATATATATATATATATATATATATATATATATATTATATATATATATATATGTATATGTATGCGTGTGTGTTTGTGTGTCTGTGTTTGTCCCCCTAGCATTGCTTGACAACCGATGCTGGTGTGTTTATGTCCCCGTAACTTAGCGGTTCAGCAAAACAGACCGATAGAATAAGTACTGGGCTTACAGAGAATAAGTGCCGAGGTCGAGTTGCTCGATTAAAGGCGGTGCTCCAGCATGGCCGCAGTCAAATGACTGAAACAAATAAAAAGAGTAAAAGAGTTCTTTATGGAATTTGAAAATCTTCTTGTAGCATCACGGCATTAAATTTTAGTAAATGTAAAGTCTTCTCCGTATTGATTCTGAGAATTCTTCTTACATGCATCTTTGCGTATCCAGTTTGTTCCGTCTCTTGTTTATTTCTTTGGAGATATCCTGAAGATATTCTCTATGGGTTCAAAATACGTCGTCCATTGCGTAAGAAGCAACCCAGAGCAAATTTGGTCAAAGTGTATATGAAAATATTTGATTTCTGAAAAACAAAAACGTGGGATATTTGAAATGTGTGGGTATAAATTTTAAGCTTTTAATCCGAGGGTGAGCGATAACACATGTATCGCTTTTCTCACTACGGATCTCGCTTATATGTTTGCAATGTTGTGGGTCGGTAAAAAGATACCCACGTACAAGGTGTTGGTGCTAAACCAGGTGACGAGTAAATCGGTTCAAAAATAATTATAATCAAGAAAATATTATATATGTACGTACACACGCACACACGTTTTTATATGTATGATATCTTCAAATCTGTCAATCAAGCTATGTATGTATTTTGTACGTATATATGTATGTGTGCGTATATATATATATATACACACATATATAGGTTATGAGAGGTAATGGTGGCAATAAAACACAAAGGTGTCAAGTAATGCTGAGTAAGTGCTTTGGACAGACTATAGTTAAGCTTCAGGTTCGGTGATTATGCGAATTAGGAGTCCAACGTAGGTCATATATCAGCATGCGTATATATATATATATAAAAATTAACAGAATGAGATAAAAAGCCCAGGGCTGGAAGATTTTAGAACATTTATAAAGAGAAGGTCTTACAGCTGTTTCCTGGATATTTTATATATCCCTTCATCGGAGACAGTGTGAGAAAATGGTTATTCTAGATACGATATGAAATAGAGAGTGAAGTGGAGGAATGAAAATAGACGTGAGATATGCACGGATATTGTATCTGCAGTTCCATTATTTAGGCAGAATGGTATATATATATATATATATATATATATATATATAAATAATATTTCTGTACCTTGTGAGTAAGTTCCAATAGTATTTAAATTTGGTCATTCAAATGGAGCTTGCTTCCCAACCACATGGTTCCGGGTTCAGTCCCCCTGCGTCGTAAGTTGGGCAGTGTCTTCTGCTATAGCCTCGAGTCGACCAAAGCATTGTGAGTAGATTTGGTAGCCGGAAACTTCGTACGTATATATATATATATATATATATATATATATATATATATATATATTATATATATATATATAATATATATATGTAAGTATGTATGTATGTATGTATGTATGTATGTATGTATGTATGAATGTATGTATGCATGTATTTTTGTGTCTGTGTTTGACCCCCCCAGCGCTTGACAACCGAAGTTAGTGTGTCTAATTCGCCGTAACTTAGCAGTTCGGCAAAAGAGAACGATAGAATAAGTACTAGGCTTACAAAGAATAAGTCCTGGGTTTGATTTGTTCGACTAAACGTGGTGCTCCAGCATGGCAGCAATGAGATGATTGAAACAGTAAAAGAATAAAAGAATATATAGACACACACACACACACACATATTAATTTACGGATATATATCACTGAGAAACGAGAAGGTGTAGTTTTCCTTTTCGTCTGAGGACGTTCGCTTTATACCTACATTTTCTTAAAAGACAATACTTTTTAAAGCCAGCCGAAAGCTTGGTCGATGTCTCGCACTCGTGTCACTTCGAAAGCCAGTACGAATCGGCCAGTAAATGGAGCGTATAAATAATATAATGATTTGCAATGGCGTCACATAAGCAGCGTATCATTCGATTTATGTATTAGTAGCAGCTCTCGTGGTCTCTTCAGGATCAATTTCCCTTCACCTAGTTCTGTGGATTATTGTATTTCTGAAAACAATACGTCTATAAAGTGATCTTTCTTGGACGAAAAGTTGTAGCTTCTGGGTTTTCAACCATACACATACATTAACTATGTCGTACAGAGAAGGATTTTATGCCAATATATATATATATATATATATATATATATGGAGGCGCAATGGCCTGGTGGTTAAGGCAGCGGACTCGCGGTCGTAGAATCGCGGTTTCGATTCCCAGGCCGGGCGTTGTGAGTGTTTATTGAGTGAAAACACATAGAAGCCCCACGATGCTCCGGCAGGGGGTGGTGATCCCTGCTGTACTCTTTCACCACTCTTTCCCTCACTCTTCTGTTGGCCTGCTCGCTTAGCCAGCGGGGTGGCGTCATTCGAAGGCTAAAACAATGCGAACGCATTGTGACCAGCGATGTGTAAAACATCTGATTGGCTGGTCGGTCACGTGATCACGTGATATATATATATATATATATATGTATAGATATATATACATACATAGGCGCAAGAGTGGCTGTGTGGTAAGTACCTTACCTATCAGTCACATGGTTCTTGCTGCGGTCCCACTGCGTGGCAACTTGGGCATGTATCTAACACTATAGCCTCGGACCCACCAAAGCCTTGTGAGTGGATATGGTAGAAAGAAGCCCTTCGAATATATATATGTATATTTTTGTGTGTGTGTTTCTCCCCGCACCCTCGCATGACAACCGATGTTGGTGTGTTTACCTCTCTGTAACTTAGCAGTTCGGCAAAAGATACCGACAGAATAAGTACAAGGCTTACAAAACATAGGTCTTAGAGTCGATTTACTCGACTGAAGGCGGTGCTCCAGCAAGGCCGCACTCAAAAGAATGAAAAAAAAAAAAAAAGAATAATACATATGTGTGTTGTGTGTGTGAGTGGAGAGGGGAAAGAGGGGCAAAGAACACATTTATTGGGAGTTACATGTATGAGTCAAAACAGTTGGTACTCCGAGTTTCAAGCGTGATGCTGATCTTGTAAGCAACACACTACAAAGTCGGAATGCCAACAAATTTGATCAGAGTGCTTTGACCTATATATATATACATACACGCATGCGTCTATATGTAAACACACACACATACATACGCACACACACAAACAAACATGCGCAGTCATTCATAATCACTAACATTATTTCTTTGTGTTGATTATTTCTGTTGTTTATCATTTATATTGAGATGCTGGATGTGTAGATTAGAAGAATGCTTTGCTCGATGGAAGCTGTGGTTCTGAATCGAAACCTCGCTGACGTCAACATCGCTCTGCATTCTTCCAGGGGCGATACCATAGAGTGCCAATCAAATACTGATATCAAATTAATCGATTTCACCTTCCTTCGTGGTTTATATCTCTGTGCCAATGTTAGACTTCTATATTAAGTTTCCGCAATTATGTATTTAGTAATTTTTCGTGCAAATATTTATCCAAGGATATATTAAATAATAGATGGGGTGATAAAAATCATTTACGGGAATAAACAAAACGCATCCAAAAGCTAGAACCTCGGGAAGTGAAATAAAATATAACCATGTTATATTTTTTAGCATGTTTTTGTTTTTGGTTTTTTTCTCCCAAATATTTTGTTGTGTGTTTCATTCGCTGATATTAAATATGGATGGCACGAAATATGGCATCCATATTAAATAAGGAAGACACGAAAGATTAATGAAGGTAAATCTGCTTCATTGTATTATATAATAACTTTACGATGTAATACCGGATAAATACAATATTTGTGTAGCTAATTTCTTCTAGTTTAGCCCTGTTGTTAAATAAACAGAGAGGCTTTGATCTTTCAGAGGAAAATATCAGTTTTTTCTATTCCTTAATTACAGCTTGTTATTTCGCTGGTTCCCTCTGTTGTGTTTATATAAGAATGAAGTTTTGGTTTACCTTTTTGCCTATTACTTGTTTCAGTTATTGGACTTCGGCCATGCTGGGGCACCATCCTCAAGTGTTTAGTCAAACAAATTGAGCCCCGAATATATTTTTATGTCATTTACTTATTCTATCGGTAACTTTTGCCAAACAGCAAGGTTACGACGCGTAAACAAATCAAGAACATTTGTCAAACGGTAGCAGGGTACAAACACAGCCACAGAGACATACATTCGTACATTTGAGTCACTTTGGAGTCTATTCGTCCTACACACACACACACACACAATGAGTGAGAGAAGGAGAGAAAGAGCGCTCTCTCTCTCTCTCTCTATATTATATATATTATATATATAATTATATATATGTGTGTATTGATAATACCTAGAAGACGGTGCTTCTTTTCCACCTCCCAAGGTGAATGCAGATTTGACCATGAGGAAATGAGTTCATCAGTCGTTATCCAACGATCATCGGGTGTTTCTGCCCTGAACCGTAATGCCCTCTCGTTGGTGATGTCAGAAGATATGGCCTAATCCCTTATCATCATTTTTTTCTGGCTTCCAGCTTAACTCATCTAGGTGATGTCAGTAACCGATGTGTGTCTATATACATACATACATACATACATACATACATACATACATACATACATAAATAAATGAATGAATAAATAAATATATATATATATATATATATATACACGCACAAATGTATATAATCTTCTACTCTAACTTGTTTCAGTTATTGAACTGCGGCCATACTGAGGCACTTCGTTGAAGGTTTCAATGCACACATCGATCCCAGTATTAAATTTATCGTTTTCTTTTTGCCGAACTGAATAGTCACGGAGAAAATCAACACCAGTTCTGAACTTGAAGCGGTGGTAGGGAAAAAAACGCAACCATAACAAAGACACAGTTAAATATATGCGACGGGTCTGCCAGCTTTTGTCAACTAAATCCACTCACAAGGCTTTGATCGGGACTATAGCAGAAGATATTTGCTCAGGGTGTCAAGCGGTGGTGGTGCTGAACTTAAGAACACATGCTTGGGAAGTATGCTTCTTAACCACAAAGCCACGTCAACGACAGGCTTCCGTGCAGTTTTCATCTACCAAAATCACCCACACGGCATTGGTTAACCTGGGGCTGTAGTAGAAGACGCTCAAGTTGCCGTGCAACGACGTCGGAAATGACTTTCTTAATCAGTTATTTATTCCTGCGCCTTTTGTTCGTTGAGGTCAATTTTTAATTTCAGCCTTTTGTGGTAATGTCAGCTATTTAAGTCCTATTTACTGCAGCTTCGAGGCTGCAAATGACAGCCATTGTTGATGCACTAACTACCTGCATTTTCTATAATATTAGCTTTGAAAATTGAAAATGTAGCTTTCAGAAACTCTGCCTTATTCTGGTATGTATTTGCCGGTTTAGCCCCATGGTTACAAAATTTGTTTTATAGAACCGTTGTTGGGTCTCCATCACGCCGTGTTCACGCACGCACAGGTAAACACACAAGCACGCACGACCACCTACCTACACACACACACAGACGCACACACACACACACACACACACACACACACACATATATATATATTTATATAGAGCAATATACACACACGCATTGTATATACAAGCGAAATTATATTTACATATGAAAGAGAAAAAATATTAATTCAACTTGAAATTGTGGTTTCACTCGATCCCTGATTAAATGACTACACTATTCTACGGTTATTGAGTACTTCTATTATTTTAAAATACAAGCGCCTGCATATGTGTCAGTGTTAGCGTTTATGTGTGAAAAGTATAATGTGCTTTGTTTATTGGCTTTTGTGAAAGAATTGCTGACGTTTCGGCCAATCATCATTTTTCGTAATCGTGAATGGCTTTACTTCTTTAGTCCATGCGATGCTGCATACCGTGCCTACGTTCGTATCCACTTTGGGAAGAAAACATTATATTTACCAATAGACGCAAAGCTTTGCTGACACTGGTCATTACTAATCTTCTTGAAAAAGGAACGAATTGTAGCATGATTCTAGTTGAGAATATGAAGGACATGCTTCAACCAACGGACACTGAAGTCAACGGGAAGAAAAATAACGAAACGAAAATGAAAGTACGTTCTCGATTATATTTTACAGAGGATTCGAAGAATCCATCTTTGTACGAAATAAAGCGCGATTCTAGAAATTTGAATTAGGATTCAAGGCTGTGGTATTTACTTCCATCTCGTTAATGGTCTTAGAACGAACTCTAACCCCCAATTTACCTTATATTAGATGAGTGAAATGAATACCCCAGTAAAATTGATCCGGTGAAAGGTCAATTGAATCACCTCTTCTTCTCCATAAAACTTTTATGATACACGATTGGGTTAAACATCAAGTGCTGGAACGCTACATACAGATTACTGATCCGTAATCGTCTTAAATAAGGAAATTTTATTGAACTAACGATGCTTCATTGACATGACGAATAACAAGATTTGTATGATGAAATTTCATTTGACAGAAAATGAAGTGAGTTATATTCCTCAAATCTCTAATGAGAAACGAAACTAGTCGGATTGATCCCCATTTCGAACTTTCGGTTCACCTCTCATTCAAGTATTATTATTGACTGTTAATATTTTGCCAATGAGACGACGAAATGCGTGGACATTAATTTTTTTCCGTTTGACGCATGTAGAAATAAAAATATGTGTGCGTATGTGTATATGAGTGAGCGAAATACCTATAAAAATTGTGTGTGTGTGCGTGTCTATATATATGTATATATATATACATATGCATATATATATGTATGTACATATATATATATATATACATACACATATGTGTGTGTGTCTGTGTATGTATAGGAAAGAACAGGAGCACAAGCATAAAGAAGGAAGGGAAGAAAAAGGAAAAGGAGAAAATGAGATAACTAAACCTGAAACTCCAAACCACCAAACAAAAGACAGAAAACTCAAATATGGAGGCTCCAACGGAATCCAAAACCCTAGAGGAGAGAAGAAAATTTGGAGTGAAATCAAGGACATGCAAATTTTACCTGCAAGGCAAATGTTGGCTTGGGGAAGAAGGTACAAACTGCCGGTTTGTTCACCCGAGACCCCGCCAAAACTACAGGGGCCTTAAGGAGAAATACTTCCCCGAGGAAAGACACCAATCACCGCCAAAGAAGAAATATACAAATGCAGTGCGCTCTTCAGAAGTTATGCGCAAAGCAGCAGCCGAGAAAGAGTCTCTTTTGTGCATGGCGCAAAAGATTGTGCAGTAGCTGACCTGGCATTATCAAGCGCAAACAAGGAACCCCCCACTGTGCAAGACCACCACAATCAACAGACATGGGATGGCCTCCTATAACGCCTGCACAGTCGTCACGCTAGTATTTTTACTAAATATCGGGGGCCTATTGCATCACAACAACAAAAGTAAAGTTTTTTTTCTGAATGACCTTGCTGCATGCAATCAAGCCCTACACATATCACTCGTGGAAACGCATCGGAGTTCTGATATAGAGGATGCCGAAGTATATGTAACAAAATATCAGGTCATCCCATATATATATATACATATATATATATATGTATAGGTGTGTGTGTATATTTATATATATATTTATATATATATATATATATATATATATATATATAATATATTAGAATATATATATATGTATATGTATATTGTATAATATATATATATATATATATATAATTTCAACAATTGAGGGTAAAATTAATTAATTATTAATCAATTTCACCAAGTATCAGTATGTAAAGGGACCATTTAAGACGAATTCAAATTATTACATTATAAAAGGGCTTAGTAAAATAATTACTTTGCCACATACTGAACTCATTAGAAATAGCAGCTAAAAAAATTTTTTAAAACTATTTCTAATACTTA
>NW_021825684.1:12500-13829 GCF_006345805.1 Octopus sinensis | reverse complement strand
TTAAATCTTTCCGAAGAATATGAAGAAATTTTAATCGTGTAACAATTGAGCAACAATAATAAGTGATGTAATTAGTCAGGTAATGAAGACAATTTCATTGGATCTTTTAATATTATAGCGAGGCTGTGTTAAATTGAAGACTCTCTTCTATCGTGTATCACACTTGTTCATGCTTTCTTCTTAATTTCTTTTTCTTTTATTTTTTCGCTCCTCTTCTTCATACGAATTCTTGTTTATTATTATCAAAGATAGCAATCCAATTATATATTTCTTTGAACAGTTCCTTCTTTTCGCTTTATATATAAACATTAATCAGAGAAAAACTAATACAACTTGATGAATTTTTTTTTGTTTTCAAATACACTTCAAATTCTCTTTAATGGCATTTCCCAATCTTTTATCCATTATTATCATCATCATCATCATCATTATTATTATTATTATTATTACTATTATTATTATTATTATTATTACTATTATTATTATTATTGTTGTTGTTGTTGTTGTTATTATTATTATTATTATTATTATTATTATTGCTGTTGTTGTTACTACTACTACTACTACTACTACTACTACTACTACTACTACTACTACTTCTACTATCACAACTACAAACGCTAGCGTTTCTTTTTGCTGTGAAACCTGAGGAAGAAACCGTCGTTATGATAAAACACAAAAATTTCACACACACATATACATATATACATATACATGCACACATACACAAACATACACAAACATATTCACATACACATACATATATACATTCACCTACATATACACATACACATAAATATACACGTACACGTACGTATACTTCATCAATAAATTTAAGCTCTAAATTTCCCCTGGAATTAAATTTCAGTTTAGAAGCAGTCAGCAAAAAAGATAACTTAAACAGCTTGATGTGTTCACATTGGCTTCAGTACAGAGTTTCTATGTTTTTCTTTTCTTTCTTCACTCTTTTTCTCCGTCATGCGTTCAATATGTTGTGATTATATGTGAGAACCAAATCCATGTTTGTATATAACATCACCGCTGTTTCTCTTTATAGGCCATCACATCATCCAGTGTGAGAGCTGATAAGCTCTCTGATGTTTCGTTTGCAACGGTAGGCTCCTCGCTAGACCAACGGTAGGCTCCTCGCTAGACCAGCGGTAGGCTCCTCGCTAGACCAATGGTAGGCTCCTCGCTAGACCAACGGTAGGCTCCTCGCTAGACCAACGGTTCGCTCCTCACTAGACCAACGATAGGCTCCTCGCTAGACCAGCGGTAGGCTCCTCGCTAGACCAACGGTAGGCTCCTCGCTAGACCAACGGTAGGCTC
>NW_021825684.1:0-7500 GCF_006345805.1 Octopus sinensis | reverse complement strand
GAGAATGCATGTGTATTTCTATGTATTATGTATATATGTCATTATTCAGTTTTATTTCAAGATTTCTTGCCAATAGAGAAAGAGTTGGTTTCTAACCTAGATCCAAGGCTCCTTCATTGGAATTTCAACATCACCAACCGAGTATGTATGTATGTATGTATGTATGTATGTATGTATGTATGTATGTATGTATGTATGTACGTATGTATGTATGTATGTATGTATGTAGGTAGGTATTTATATAGGTATATGTACAGATGTGTATGTTTTGTTTTATGTATGTATTCTCATGCATATAGTTGCATGTCTAGACATGCTTGTATATATTTAAATGATATACTCCTGGAAAGTTTTACAGATCTTTACAGTTCCACTGATGGACTGGATCTGTCGTGTTCGAATCGGCTTCTATTTTCTGGTTTTGAGAAACTAAATTTCTCAAGATTGGAATTTAGGTAGTGTTTTACATATCCCAGGGCCCCAGTAGTTTCAAGTATATACTTGTAATCTGGATAGAGTAACTGCAGATTTCTCAGTATGTATGTATGTGTGTATGTATGTATGTATGTATGTATGTATGTATGTATGTATGTATGTATGGATGGATGTATGTATGAATGTATGTATGTATGTATGAATGTATGTATGTATGTATGTATGTATGTATGAATGTATGTATGTATGTATGTATGTATGTATGTATGTATGTATGTATGCTTGTATGTATGTATGTATGTATGTATGTATGTATGTATGCTTGTATGTATGTATGTATGTATGTATGCATGTATGCATGTATGTATGTATGTATGAATGTATGTATGTATGAATGTAGGTATGTATGTATGTATGTATGTATGTATGCATGTATGCATGTATGTATGTATGTATGAATGTATGTATGTATGTATGCTTGTATGTATGTATGTATGTATGTATGTATGTATGTTTGTATGTGTGTGTGTATGTATGTATTGTGTTTCTGCTCAAAATTTTGAACTTTTATTTTTTTAGTTGTTTCGGTCATTGCACTGCGGCGATGTTGAAGAGTCACATTGTCGACGAGTCACATTGTTGACGAGTCACATTGTTGCAGAGTCACATTGTTGACGAGTCACACTGCAACGATGCAGAAAGAGCAGATCGACCTCTGCACATATTTTCTTTTTTAAAAACAAGACCGACAGTTATTGTATTGGTATCATTTGCCGAACCTCTAAGTTACGGGGACATACACAAATCAAAACCGATTGTTAAACAGTGGTGGTGCCGGGTGGGGGTGGGGGGGGGGTCATATATTCAGAAATGTATATCAAAACCAGCAGAAGACTAATGGAATCGGAATAAAAATTTAGGCTGCAAAATGGTTTTTAAAATGTATTTCTTTCTTTCTCATTTTTTTTTTTGTTATTCTTTCTTGAAATACATTCTCTAGAGATTCCACATTTAACTAAATTCTGAACTGTAGCAAATAATGACATGTGTTCGTGTCCACTATTGGCTAGTTTCTCTCTGTAAAGTTTGAATTACAGCCAAAATAAACAATGGCACTAGAACAACATACACTCACACACACACATACATACATGCATACATACATATATTCACATGCATACATATATCCACATACATACATATACACACACATATAACTGTATACATACATATACATATACAGACATATACATATTTGTGCGTGTGTGTGTGTGAGTGTGTACATATAAATACACTTACACACGTGCGTACACACACACACTTATTCAAGAATAGAGTGTATTACTTCGGAAAACACACCCAAATTGAATTGATATATATATATACATAAACATATGTATACATATATATATATATACATATATATGTATATATATATATATATATACATACACACATATATATATGTATGTATATAAATACATACATATATGTGTGTACATATATATTTGTAAATACATTTATACACATATATATGTTTCTTTATATATACATATATATATTTACGTGTGTTTATATATATGTGTGTATGTATTTATATATGTACTTACATTATAATTTATTTATATAAATGAGTCATGTGTTGAGAGAGAGAGAGAGAGAGAGAGAATTATCGATTACTTCTAGTAGATATTACATCCACTCTGATCATTTCATTCACATTCGATTTCAATGGCACTTGTTGCGGTCATTTCCACTGAATTATTTATCTATTCTTCCCTACGTTTTATTATTATTATTATTATTATTATTATTATTATTATTATTATTATTTTATTATTATTATTATTATTATTATTATTATTATTGTTATTATTATTATCATTATTATTATTATTATTATTATTATTATTATTGTTATTATTATATTGTTATTATTATTATTTATATTCTTATTATTTTATTATTGTTATTTTATTATTATTATTATTATTTTTTTTTTCTTCTTTCAAATTTTCTTCCATTTCTTGCCGAGTGTCTTCCCGACTCCTACGGCAAGAAACTCATAGTGTATATTGGTAGGCCATTAAACCAAACTCAGTAGTTCGTTCATTTTTTTTTTTTTTTTTTTTTTAAAAGTTAAATTAAAATACATCGACATGCTCTCTCAATACGTGTGATGTACCAGTTAAGACAATTATTATTAATTATTGTTATTATTTTATCATTATTATTATTATTATTATTATTATTATTATTATTATCATTATCATTATCATCCTCATCATCATCATCATCATCATTATTATCATTATTATCATTATTATTATTATTATTATTATTATTATTATTATTATTATTATTATTATTATTGTTTGTTGTTATTATTATTGTTGTAGTTGTGTTGTTGCTTTTGTTTTGTAAAGCTAAATTATTTTTTTGTTGTTTTATGTTATTGTTTCTGATGCCACGTCTGTGTCCATTTCAGTAAGTAACTCGCCACGATTCATGATTCTCTGAAAGCGTATTAGAAATGTGATAACCCCTTTATATTAAGAGCATTGGGCTCATGGTCATAAAACAACTCCGTGAGTTTCGATTCCCGAATCGGGTGGAACTTTGGTGTCCTTGAGCAAGATAATCCATTCCACGTTGGTCCAATCAACTCCGCTGCAGAAAGGAAATGAGTAACCCCAGAAGAACCATAGTGCAGTCTTCTCTTTTTCCTCCATTTTAACCATCCTAAATGTTTCGCAGGGTCCAAGGTGCGAGAGCTTAGATGGCGTCTGCGTAGGTTTGCAACCACATAGAGTTGGCAAAAGAAGAAATGAGGGAAATACAGTTCTATATTTAAGAGATGAGTAAAGAAATACTACTACTACTACTACTACTAATAATAATATAATAATAATAATAATAACAATAATAATAATAATAATTATATATAATGATAATAATAAAATAATAATAATAAATAATAATAATAATAATAATAATATGATAATAATAATAATAATAATAATAATAATTATAATAAGGCGAGCTGGCAGAAACGTTAGCACGCCGGGCGAAATGCGTAGCCGTATTTCGTCTGCCGTTACGTTCTGGGTTCAAATTCCGCCGAGGTCGACTTTGCCTTTCACCCTTTCGGGGTCGATAAATTAAGTACCAGTTACGCACTGGGGTTGATGTAATCGACTTAAGCCGTTTGTCTGTCCTTGTTTGTCCCCCCATGTGTTTAGCCCCTTGTGGCTAGTAAAGAAATATATATTTAAGAGATGAGGAATTGTGTACATTATTTACATTCTATGGAGATGTTGCTTGAGGAATCTATCCCAAGAATCAGCAGAAGACCTGGGGTAGAACAAGCATGAAATAGTCGGGTAATACCCACAACCTCAGTTGGTCACGCTTGGGAATGCTGCTTCTGATAGGACTCTATGGAGGAGGTGCCTGAAGACTCTACTACTACTACTACTACTACTACTACTACTACTACTACTAGAAGGCGGCGAGGTGGCAGAAACGTTAGCGCGCCGGGCGAAATGCTTAGCGGTATTTCGTCTGTCGCTACGTTTTGAGTTCAAATTCCGCCGAGGTCAACTTTGCCTTTCATCCTTTCGGGGTCGATAAATAAAGAACCAGTTACGCACTGGGGTCGATGTAATCGACTTAATCCGTGTGTCTGTCCTTGTTTGTCCCCTCTGTGTTTAGCCCCCTTGTGGGCAGTAAAGAAATACTACTACTACTACTACTACTACTACTACTACTACTACTACTACTACTACCACCACCACTACTACTACTACTACTACTACTACTACTACTACTACTAATAATAATAATATGATGGATGATGATGATGATGATGATGATGATGATGATGATAATAATAATAATAATAATAATGATAATGATAATGATGATGATGATGAGGATGATGATGATGATAAAGATACTGCTTGTGCTTAGTCCTTAGTTAGACTACTGAAACCAATTAAAAACCACATGTTCCAGCCGTGACTCTACAGTCAGTTTTTTTAGTAATATGCATAATATTACCTGTTTTTGTTTAAGGCGACGGCCTGGTGGAATCATCAGCTCGTTTGACAAAATTCTTATTGGCAGTTGGCAGCCACCTGGAAATGTGGCAGAGAGCTGGCAGAATCGATGTCGCGCCGGAAAAAAATGATTAGCGGCATTTCTTCCGGCTTTATGTTCTAGGTTCAAATTCCGACGGGTTCGACTTTGCTTTTCATCCTTTCATAGAGGGGGGGGGGGTTAATAAAATAAGTACCAGTTGAACACTGGCGTTCATGTAATCAACTTATCCCTTTCCCCGAAATTGTTGGCCTCGCTCCAAAATTTGAAATCAGTATGTCCTGTGTTTATATAAGACTGCAGGGTGTGATTTTATGGATATTTAGCTGCTATTTCGAAAAGATCAAGCAATCACATACAGGTTTCTTGAGTAATTTCCCATCGAACTTAATTAGGGAAGGTGAGGAATTATCTTTTACATTTTCAGGGTCAATAAAAAAAAAGTCGTTCTTCTTAAGCAAGTATCTCAACACTTTGCCGTCACTGCATTTGCACAAGCAGTAAATATAAAGCACCTGTAAAGCAAATAAATTCTTAAAGGAGACTTGCTGGAGAAATCTCTGATCGTAAGAAAGATTTAGATATATCCGAGTTTAGCAAAGAGAAACGACTGTTTATATTGATAGAATATCGAATATATTTCAATGTAAAGCACTTAAGAAGTAAAACTATTCTCCAGAACGTGACATCGAAGCTATGGGAAGTTGAAGAAGTAAGGGACAAGTATAGCGATAACAAATATCTATGTGCTGTGTTCCAACAAGGGGAAGATGAAAACCTGATAGAGATGAGAGTGAAAGACGAACCAACAGCATGTAAAATATAATCCGATATTGCGATATTTAGGAGACACTAGAATTAAGGATCAAAGCAGTGAGGAGAATTTAACCAGAAGTAGGATCTCGAGCGTAAGATAACAAATTACTTGAACATGTAATGCCAATAGCTGGGAGGAGGTTTGCTTTGGCATCGTATTTTGAGATGGGTCATGAGATGAATATTTATCAAATATATTGATATCTTTGAGGGCGAAATAACTAAAAGCACAAACGGTTTTAATAGTGGGGGATAAGTAAGAGAAATCTAAGATGAAAACCAATGAAATATGAAAATAGAAATGATATTTCTGATTTGGCTTAAGATGCAACCATCTTTCCCATGATACGATGAAAGGAAACATGGGAAGGATATAAGAAATAAGGATTTCTTACATAGAGATAACGAAAACAAACCCTGGGTAAAGGATAGAGTCACTTTATTTAAATCGTAGCTTGTTTCACATCTAGGACATATTAAATCAACTCCGTTATTTGATTGGTACGTTAATTTAACTTCTGAAGAGGGTCCCATGTGACGATGGTGTCTTCAGCAAGACTCCAAAGTCGAAGACATCTGAAGAACATTTTGCGTGTTCACAGAAGAAAACTGTCCTGTAGTTCCGGATCATGTACCCTTTCTCTAACAGGTTGCGATTACGAGTGACCCTCAGTCGGCCTAGAAGCAAAAAAAAAACTCAGCTTAACGATCTGGGGTCCCTAAAGTTAGATGTTGTAGGTATCAGTGAAACTATAATTTCTGAAACCTGGAGGAGGGGAGAGTGGGGAGAATGGGAAGGAGTCGAGAGGAGGAAGAGTAGAAGAGTTTATGTAAGCAACAAATATCGGAATGTTTTTTGGAAGAAAAATGAGGTTTTTTTAGCTAATCAGGCAATTTTCCTGAGAATTAAGAGAAATAAGACGGACAATAAATTAAGACTATTATGATCATCATCATCATCATCATCATCATCATCATCATCACCATCATCACCATTATCATCATCATCATCATCATCACCACCACCATCATCATCATCATCATCATCATCATCATCATCATCATCATCATCATCACCATCATCACCATTATCATCATCATAATCCTCATCGTCATTATCATTTTCCTCGTCATCATCATCGCGCTTATCATCATCATTATCATCATCATCACCACCATCATCATCATCATCATAATCATCATCATCATCATCATCATCACCATCATCACCATTATCATCATCATAATCCTCATCGTCATTATCATTTTCCTCGTCATCATCATCGCGCTTATCATTATCATTATCATCATCATCACCACCATCATCATCATCATCATTCATCATGATCACCATCTTGATCGTTATCATCCTGATCGTCATCCTCCTCCTTCACCTCATCCTGATCGCAATCCTCATTATGTATCACCATCACGAACAAGGACATCAACATCAAAACAAAACTCCTCTCCAAAACAGCCGACCCCCCCCCACAAAAAAACAAAAAACAACAGAAACACTTATAAAGAAGAACGGGTAGAAAAACTTATTTCTTCGACGATAATAACTATCAGATTAAAAAAAAAAAAAAAAAAAATTGATTACCATTTTTTTTTTCTTTCTTTCTTTGCAACAAGAACCAGAAAAATATATTCGTTAAAAAAAAAATCCCACAAAAAAGAAAAAAAAACAACAAATAAATACATACATAAATGTCTGAAGACCCTTCTTCCACCTTCACCTCCCACCGAAAAAATTATGCTTAATGACTTTAATGAAATAAAGATGGTATTCACTTTGAGAATCAATGAATTTTCATGAGAGCATCACAATAGATCGAAGATATTTCAACAAACAATAGATCATATAAAACGGCTTTTCTCTTTCTGTTTTCTTTTTTTTTTTCTTTCTATATTCATATCTTTGACAGACAACATTGTTTTTTGTTTGGTTATTCTTTGTGTATTTTTCTTTAGTTGTTTTATGTTTGTTTATATCCAGATATTCGTGTTTTCGCTGTCCGTCATTACCATCATCATCCTCATCATCATCATCAACATCATCCTCATCATCATCATCAACATCATCATCATCATCATCTGCATCACCATCATCAACATCATCATCATCATCCTCATCATCATCATCAT
>NW_021825683.1:5000-14747 GCF_006345805.1 Octopus sinensis | reverse complement strand
AGTACCAGACAGTGGCTCTCATGGCTTGTGATTTTAACTTGATTGGAAGTGTTATCATGTACATTTGTTTTGTCTTGGTATAAAGATGGGTTACAGCAAATATTCTGCTCAATACCACAGATTTGCTTGTCAGTTGATTGACCTTAACTAGTTGAGCATGTCCCTTTGTGGCTGACGATATGTGCATCTCTGGTCACGAGTAGAAGTAGTGGGGGAGCATCATAGCCATGAGTTGAGAGGGATTCTTTGAGGTTTGAATAATTCACCTTTGGAAACATGGATGTTTCGCTCAACATCCTTAAAGAACCCTTATTCAGGGACCTTTTGAGCACGATGAAGAAAATTCAAACTGGGCTCCACCTGCGAGGTCATGCGCTGTTTATCTTGATATAAGGTCACCATGTCGTGCACATATGGTTGTGATGCATGTGCCTGGTTTACCCATATCAGATGGGTAGTCATGTTGGGTATAATGGGCTTCGTATATTTATACCCAGTGACACTTTGATGGCATGCACTGCTCTCACAATCACTAATAATAATAATAATAATAATAATAATAATAATAATAATAATAATAATAATAATAATAATATATTCATTTTACTTTTTAGAGCTCTCGAATTTACTTGCTCCGGTTCTATAAGAACGAACAGCAATCTGTTGTCAAAGTTCTCACTAGGTATCATTCCACGAGGCTTTCTTTCCACCCGAGTACAAATCTTAAAATCCTTGCTGTCTCCCAATAGAGCAGTTTTTCAGACACATTCTACCCCAGTGGTTTTCAACCAGGGTTCCGCCAGTACAGTCCAGGAGTTCCGCAAGAAGTTACAAAACTGCAAAAATTGGCAGTAATTTTTAAGTCTCCTATGCAGATATGTGTGCAGAAGACTATTAAATTATTGCACAGGGGTTCTTCGAGCCAGTGGAATGTTTCCTTGGGGTTCCGCTCCAGCAAAAAGTTTGAAAAGCACTGTTCTACCCTCATGTCAGTTCAAGTTTCTCCGACATATTACTCAAACTTCATTATTAGTTCTCCCTCTGCCCTGACAACTGCTGGGATAATAGTTACTCCCTTCATTACCCTACGAGCAATTTTGTCTCTTAGTTGCTTGTATTTTGCCATCTTTTCCGGCTCTTTGTCGCCTGCGCGTGCGTGGCGAGGAGCCGGCAGATAATTGCTTTGCCAGGAAAAAATGTTTAGTCGCATTTCTTCCGATTTTACGTTCTGGCTTCAAATTTCACCATGGTCGACTTTGCCTCTCATCCTTTTGGAGTCGACAAAATAAATACCAGTTAAACATTGGGGTCGATATAATCAACTAGCCCCACACCAAAATTGCTGGACCTGTGCAAAAATTTGAAACCATTAATATTGTTATTGAGATGGCGAAAGAGAGAGAGAGAGAGAGAGAGAGAGAGAGAGAAGAGAGAGAATTATGGATCATCTGACACACAGACACAAACACGTATGTATGTATGTATGTATGTATGTATGTATGTATGCATGTATGTGTGTATGTATGTATGAATGTATGTATGAATGTATGTGTGTGTGTATGTATGTATGTATGAATGAATGTATGTATGTATGTATGTATGTATGAGTGTATGAATGTATGTATGTACTTCTAAGCAGTGAACGATACTGATTCAATCCTTTCTTACAATCATAATCCACGGATTAAAGTTCTTCAAATATCTTGTTTTGTCAACAGAATACCATCGTTGTTCTAACACCCAAGGAGCCGTATTCAGCCAGATATAAGAGTTCTATTTAGCAGTATCAAATAACGAACGAATACGGTGACAACTTAAAACTCCTTGATCGTTATAGATTAGGATAATCATGTAGAGATTAAGTCTTATCTTAACCACATTAGATGTTATATTTGATCACAAGATGAAACTTGAATAGATGCGGAGAAACTCGTCTCGAAATTTCTCTCGTCTTCGTTAAATATTGATTGCTAAATATTATCTGGAAATCGAAGATTCAACGGATGAGACAATCTCCGATGAGATTTCAATAGAACAGTGAAGATTACGTTATAAATCAGCATCTGTCCGTTGTGTGTGTGTGTGTGTTTGTGTGTGTGTGTGTGCGTTTGTGTGTGTTTAGTGTATGTGTGTATGTTTGTGTGTGTGTGTTTGTGTGTGTTTGTGTGTGTGTGTGTGTGTATGTATGTGTGTTTGTGTGTGTGTTTTGTGTGTGTGTGTTTGTGTTTGTGTGTGTGTTTCTGTGTGTGTGTGTGTATGTGTTTATGTTTGTGTGTGTTTGTGTGTCTGTGTCTGTGTTTGTATGTGTGTTTGTGTGTGTGTGTGTGTGTATGAGTGTGTGTTTGTGTTTGTGTGTGTGTTTAGTGTATGCGTTTGGGTGTGTGTGTGTGTGTTTGTGTGTGTGTGTGTGTTTGTGTGTGCCAGTTAACACTGAAATATATCTTTACTCTTTAGTGAGCAGCTTTGAACTTCTATCATCGTCAGTTTGGAAAGGGAAGTAAGCGTGTCTTAACATTAAAACCGAGTTGGTTCAATTCACAAGCGAAGCCGCTGCAACGGCCCACCTGGGTCTAATTTTCGAACGAGCCTTAATAGGTGTGGTTATGAACTTGTATTGTTACATTGTAGTTTAGTAAAATTAACCAGAGCGATAGCTTGTAACACAGTTCAGCGAGGTTAGATAAATTGACGGCTTCTGATGTAGTTGCGGTAGACATTTTGTGTTACGTCACACGTGAAATAATACAGCTTCGACATATAGAACTAAGCGATGTCTTGCAAATATTTGATTAATAAAATAGACTGAGACAGCCCCGAGCTACTGTAATCCAATAGGAAATGGCGTGTGGTGGGGCGTGAGAGAGGGGGCCAAGAGTAGAGTCCATTGTTAAATAATGATAAAAAAATGAAATGAAATAAAAGCAAATGTCAGGCAGCTCCAAGCTTCCTCTGAGATTTGATTGCAGAGCAAACAAACAAAAAGATTTGCATTCAATGGCTTTCGGCGATAGGATTGGCCTTGACAGAACACAACCAAACTTATATTATTGGTAATGAATGAATACATACGCACCTTTAAATATATACAAATGAATAAGACAAAGTAAGGGGTGAGAAAGAAAGCGAACTAAGGGGAAAGAGTTGGTTAAACATTCCAATGAAAATAACCCCTTGGGGCAATCCATGCGCAACAAAGAGACAAAAACAGTGGTGTACAGTGATGTGGAGGTCAGTTAAACAGCTACAAAAATGTTGTCTGAAATTACGGGGGGAATAAGGAAGAAGAAGAAGAAGAAAATGAAGTTAAAGGAGGACATCAATGGTGAATTAATACGAAACTTGCCGCTGTTTTCTTATACAATGAGTCGAGCATCTAATTCCTGTTTGCTCCATTGTTGCGTAAAGACACACACAATACAATGATTATGTTGAAAAGCGAAAAATTTGATTCATTTCTTAAAATCTACCTGTTGAATCGGGTGATGTGACAATCAGGCTTACATTCTTATACATATATACATACGTGTGTTTGTGTGTGCATGTGTATGTGTGTGCATATATATATATATATATATATAATATATATATATATATATATATATATATATATATATATGCATGTATATATATATATGTAGGTATGTATATATATATGTATATATATTTAAATATATATATATATATATGTATATATATATGCATATGTATATGTATATATATACACTTTGTATGTATGTGTATGTACGTATATATGTGTATGTGGTATGTATGTATGTCATTATTTAGTTTTATTTCAGGGTTTCACCAATAGAGAAAGAACCGGTTTCTAACCTAGATCCAAGGCTCCTTCATTGAAATTTCAACATCAACAACAGGGTATTTTTGCATGTATGTATGTATGTATGTATGTATAAGGGGCGATCTGGCAGAATCGTTAGCACGTCGGAGAAAATGCTTGTTTAGTAATACTTCTGGCTTTTTGCGTTGTAAGTTCAAATCCCAACGAGATCAACTTTACTTTCATCCCTTCAGGTTGATAAAATGAAGTACCAGTCAGCTACTGGGGTCGATGTATTGAACTTATCTCGTCTGTCAAAATGTCCGACCTTGATCTCTACAGCCTGGCATCCCATTCAAGGCAAACCGTGTAATCCACCTTACAAGACCTAAGGTTCATGAATTTCTTTTTAATGCGCGTCGGTGTGTGCATATATTGTCTTTTAATCTACTACGTGTTTCAGCTGTGGCCATCCTGGATCACTGCCAGTAAAAAGATGTCACATGGCAGCGGTGGAACACACACACCACACACACACACACACACACACACACACACACACAATCGACTATCACTTATAACCGGTTTTTACCGGTTACAGCAACTGGACTGCGGCCATGCTGTAGTACCACCTTGAAGAGATGTAGCTGATCATTGAATTACTACTTATTTGATGCCATGGGTTATATTAGAAAATATGGCATACATACAGTAAATATTATTTAACTTATGTATGTGGCTGAGTGGTAAGAAGCTGGCTTCCCACTACATGGTTCCGTGTTCAGTCCTACTGCGTGGCACCTTGGGCAAGTGTCTTCTGCTATGGCCTTGGGCCGACCAAAGCCTTGTGAGTGGATTTGGTAGACGGAAACTGAAAGAAGCCTGTTGCATATATATGTATATATATGTGTATGCATATATATATATATATATATATATATATATGTATGTATGTATGTATGTATGTATGTATGTATGTATTTGTGTGCTTGTGTTGTGTTGTCCCTCCCACTGTCGCTTGACAACCGATGTTGGTGTGTAACGCACCAGTTCGGCAAAAGAGACCGATAGAATAAGTACCAGGCTTACAAAGAATATGTTCTGGGGTCGATTTGTTCGATTACCGGCGATGTTCCAGCATGGCCGCAGTCAAATGACTGAAACAAGTAAAAGAATAAAAGAATAAAAGAATATGCGTCAAAAGCGGTGTTAGTTTAAAATAACAATCTGTGTGTTATACTTAAAGTAGATGACATTATGAAAGTCTAAATAACTGTTTCATTCATCTCGAGAAAGTATCTGTTAGAAACGTATATATATCAGGAGCAGACAAAAATCATAGAGCAGTAGCGGTGGTTGAATTGGAAACAGTGCATTTCTGCCTCATTGCGCTTCGTCAGTAGCAAGAATCTGCTAACAACTGAATGCTAACACAGAATTGGCCGCTCTATCAGTAGCGACCTCAGTGGTTGTTCAATCATTGTTGTATTCTATCGTCGTCAGCATCATTATCACCACCAACACCACTACCACCACCACCATCATCTTCATCATCCTGATCATCATCATCACCACTACCACCACTAGCATCATCACTATCGTCATTATTATTATGTCAATGAGGAGAAGCAGGAGGAGGAGAGGAGGAGAAGGAGGAGGAGGAGGAGGAGAAGGAGGGAGGGGGAATAGAAGAAAGAAGAGGAGGAGGAGGAGGAGGAGGGAGAGGAGGGGGTTTGCACAGTCCACGATACTGTCGAATATATCAACTTATCTACGCGTTCGGTTCATGTAACTATCGGCCCAGGAACGATGACAAACAAAAGTTAGCTGTGCCGTATTTAGGACCCTCAACAGAGTGAGAAGCATCACAAGAACCTTGAGGTCCACCAGCGTTTATATCACACGAAATCAGAAATAAACACCACCACCATCACTAACAACAGCAACAACAACACCAAAGCCTGCTTCGCCAATAATAACAACATCATAACCACCACCCCCATGCACACACACCACCACCAAATCCTTTGCAATACCTCCCCTCACACTACTTGACTCACCGTGACCACCACTATCAAATCTACCATACAACCAGTCCCAAACTCCCAGTCCCACCCCCACCGTTTGTCCCCGCAACCAACACTTCTTTCCTTCCAACTCTATCACCATTCACCCTAGCAGCAACATTCAGTTCTACACCCTGCCATGACCATCACCACTAAATCTACCGTACAACCAGTGACCCCCTTCTCCTACCCAGCCCAATTTTCCCCCTCCACCAACATCATCATCCTTCCAACTCTGCCACCAGTCAATACCCAACACCTCTCTCTACCCCTAGCCCTAAATCTACCACACCACCAGGCCGTCTTCTAACCCCCTTTTTTTTATTCCTACCCCCCCTTACTACCCCCTTCCGCACCACCACCACCAGCCTCACTCCCATCATTCCCTCACCCGTCATCGTTTAACCACGCCCCTCGTATCATGTAAAACGTAAATGAACAACAATCAGCCAGCCAGAAGGGGGTGGGGTGGAGGAGAAGGAGGAGGAAGAGTTGTTTGTAGGGTGGTGGTGGTGGTGGTGGATGTGGGTGTGGCGGTGAGGGCAGATAATTACGGAAATTAAATTATAAACCTTAATAAAGGGGTAATGGGTACAATAAACGACAACAACAACACCAGCAGCAGCAGTAGCAGCAGCAGCAACGGAGACGTTGACAATGACAATAATTGGGACAACAATAATAATAAAACTGAAATACACAAACAGCAAACAACGGCCATGAAAGGCAATAGCGTTTGATGATAACAGTAACAATAATAATAACAATAATAATAATAATAATAATAATAACAATAATAATAATAATAATAATAATAATAATAATAATAATAATAATAATAATAATAATAATAATAATAATAATAATAATAATAATAATAATAATAATAAGAAGAAGAAGAAGAAGAAGAAGAAGAAGAAGAAGAAGAAGAAGTAGGTGGTGATGGTGGTAGTGGTGGTGGTGACGACGATGATGATAATGATGATAATGATAATGATGAAGACAATGATAATGATGATGGTGATGGTGATGATGATGATGATCATTTATACAAGAAGCACCAATAGAAATCAGGATTAGACGAAAGTGATAAAAATATAAAACAGAAATGAAGGAGAAAATTAGAGAAGAATTTCACAAAAGAATCGTTCTAATATTTCAAAAGAAGTAAAAAGAACTCGATGCTAGAAATGAAATAATTGGCATCAATATGGTGGCCATAGCTGTTATGAATTACAGCTTTTGAAATAATGGACTGGAAGATCAGCGAATTGAAGAGCTTAGACAGAAAGACCTGGAAACTGCTGATTGCGTCCCTTAGCTGATATAAACACAGTGTGTATCTGTCCCATACAGATGGGGACTAGGGTCTGATCGAAAATGTAAACTATTACAAAATAACAATAGTGGAATAAAATACCTGGAAACAAAGAGAAGCTAATAAGGATAATCAGAGAAACCACTCCATGGCCAATTTCTCACGCAATGCGATAGAGAAGATGTAAACTCTAAGGAGTATAAGTAAAAGTAGAAACCGGTCTGGTAGTAACTACATAAGACTAATACATTGCCACAAAAAATAAATAAAACAGTAAAGAATATATAAGGTGGCGAACTGGTAGAATCGTTAGCACGGTGGACAAAACGCTTAGCGACATCTCCTTTGTCTTTATGTTCAGAGTTCAAATTCCGTTGAGGTCGGCTCTGTTTTTCATCATTTTGCGAACTTGCTGGCCTTGTGCGAAAATTTGAAACCAATATTAAGTGTTACTGACTGAAGGCGATGAACTGCTAAATCATTATTGCTCTAGACAAAAATGCTTCCCTTAGTTTCTTACGGTTATATATATATATATCCTTAACTTCTTGGAGATTTTAGGTACAATTATACTAATGTGTACATCTGTTTTAATTTAATTAAATTCTGTGTCTTTGTGCAGCTGAAGATTGCTCTGCATTTAAATTGATGTAATAATTGCATTGTTAAATTAAATGGAGTTGCATGAAACGATCGTACTGCATTACCTCTGAATATTCTTGTTGCTTATTTTAATTTTAATGACCTTACTTTAAAATTGTATGGATAATACCCTACAAAATTCTTGTGCCTCAACTTAAGTACCATATTCATCTGAATCTAAATTTTCGCTGAACTAATCTACTATATACAAAATATATAGACAGACATGCATATATATAGATATATATATATATATATATTATATATCCATGCATATTATAATATATATATATATATATATACATATATATGTATATATATACTATAATAAGGATGTATGTATGTACATATATATACAATTATATATACTATATATATATATATATATATATATATATATTATATCTGTATAGTATGTATGTATATTTTTATTTTTATTCTATACATATATATATATAGGCATATATATATATATATATATATATATATATATATATATATATATATATATATATATGCGTACATATGTATACAAATTATATATAGATAGATATAGACATGCATATTACACATACATACTACATACATTCAACCCAGAGGTGCTTAAATCGGTTAATATAGGGCGTAACAAATATCAGAAAATCAAAAAAAAAATGTGTGTAATAGGTGTAAAACAACTTCCTATGAACGAATATGAAAAAAAAAAATTCGCGCACGCGAAAGGGGGTGGGGGAGAGGTCCTCGGAAAATTCATCGGGAAGTTCCGAAAGCGTCTGAGGAGCTGACCCGGCACCAAACAAAAAAAAATAGTGTAATATGTGTAAAACAACTTGCTCTAAACGAATATGACAAAAAAAATGCGCTCTCGCGAAAGAGGGGTGGGGGAGAGGCCTCGGAATATTTATATCGGGAATTTCCGAAAGCGTCTGAACCGGGCACAAAACAAAAACAAAAACAGCGTAATAGGTGTAAAACAACTTGCTCTAAACGACTATCATGAAAAAAATGCGCGCTCGCGAAAGGGGGGTGGGGGAGAGGCTTCGGAAATTTCACATCTTCAGTCCACGGCCTTTAAACTAAGAAAAAAAGTGTAATTGGTGTAAAACTACTTGTTCTAAACGAGTATCAAGAACACACACTCACACATGAATCATAAACTCCGTATTTCGCAAAAAAAAAAAATAAAGAGAAGAAGAATTCTGGAAAAAGTGAAGAAATGTTGGATCTCATTCCTTGGTTAAAGCTATTTTAAACATTAAATTTATGCTTTTCTTTGAAATAGTTCAGATATATGCAATTCTCACTTATTAAGATGCATTTATCAGAAAAAAAGAGACAGAAAAAATTATTATTTTGTGTCAATCTTCCCTAATTATCCTTTATTAATTAGTTTTGGCGTGTATTTTTTTCCCAAATTTATTTTTTCACCTTTACAACACTGTTTAGTAAAGCAATTAATTATCTTTATAATTTGCATATTTGACTTATTAATCAAAATTCTCTAGATGTAATATATACTAAGTAATGGATCCTTCATTTATGTGTTCCGTTTTGTATTATGCATGCCTGACTGTTTGTATGTAAGTGTGTTTAACTGTGCACATGAATGTGAATATTAAAGAACATGTTTATTTACTATGATTGTTATTTTCAGAACAAATAAATCTTTTGGCTGTTATGTTATTGATGTTATTATTATTGCTAGTTAAAGGGTGGTGACTTGGCTGAATATTTTGAGTCTTGTAGTATGTAGTTGTGTTAGTCAATATTCTGAGTTCAAATCCAACTCATTTCTTTAATCATTATCGATGGACCACTCAAAGAGGTATGTATACATTATCATTTTCGTAACATAATTTCTGTAGTATTTCAAGATGTTTCTGACACGTATTTTGATTCACATGGCGGAGATCCAACATTTCTTCACTTTTTCCAGAATTTCT
>NW_021825682.1:0-14779 GCF_006345805.1 Octopus sinensis | reverse complement strand
TGTGAGATTTTGCAGTCTATCTGTTGTTTATTTTGGTTATTCTTGTTAAATTCTGTGTAGTTTGATTTGCTTGTTCTCTACCAGTAGACGTTGTTTGTGTGTTCAATTTCTGGTTGTTGTATTTGTGTATGTAGTACTCCATGTTGTGAGATGTTGCACACGATAATTTCACGTGTGTTTGTTGAATAAATGGTAGTATTATGTGTTTTAGGAAAGCATCTATTTAATGCTGCAATGAATTAAACGGAAACAATATTTGACAGAACATAAAGCTAATCGAGAGGGGTGAGGGAAAATAAAGAATTGGTAAGATGCAGTAAGGTGGCTGAACGGCGGGCAGTCGGGGTGGTTTGTCGACGTGGCAGCTCCTCGGCTGGCTGGTTTGAACAGTGGAACAGTAGAAAAGCAGGGTGGCCTAGTGGCAGGCCGGGTGCGATTGGAGTGCGAGGGACGGGTGCATATGTGTATTTGCAGAAAAAAAATTAAGAATATTAATGAAATATGTAAACATAAAAGATCAAAATGTATAATACGGAAACGAAAAACACCAAAGTTTGACACCCTCTCCACCCAGTGAACAAATAGGTATAATACAGGAAAAAAGAACAGCATGAAATCAAATAACTGCAATTATAAAGGCTTCCACACTAACAGGAAAATCCTCTGTAGTGGTGAGAATCTCGAGTAGAATAATGTAGATGAAGATCAGCGAATGTGTAGGCAAGGTGAATTTATATAATGTAGAAAATCCTAAAATAAGAGAGGATATGACTAAGGGACAGAGAAACCTAAGGAAAAGACTCGAAGATATAATAATTACTACAGCAGAGACCAGGCCGGTGAATCTAAGAAGCTTCGACCGTAACAATGTAAAACGCGCGACCCAAAACGTTGATGAGATTCTGAAACACATTCTGACAAAAGATCTAACGGAAACAAAGGAGTTGATCAGATCCGCTTCAATTTTAGAAGTTCAACTGGTTGGAAAGAAAGAGAGAAAAGTAGACGGACAGAAGGAACCATCGTGGAAGCGGAGAATTGAAGCTGATCTGAGCCGCATAGAAAAGTGGTCAAAAGGGCAATGGAAAAATGGAAAAGGAAGTGCAAGGGAATAGCTTGATGCGAAATACCAAATAGAAAAGAAAGGATTCAAAACTGTCATCGAAACCCTAAAACAACGTGTGCGGGCTAAAATATTAAAGGTGCAACACATATCGCAGTTGTTTCAGCAAAACCGATTATTTTCAAATAACCAGAGGCAGTTTTTGAAGAGCTTAGGAGGAAACAAGGAAGATAATATACCTCCCGAAGCAGACGGAACGCGAATTTTGGAATAACAACAGGGGGCAAGAAGTTTCGCACAACCACAGAGTTGAGTGGATTCATCCTGTGAGATCCGAACTCCATCACTCAGAAGCTCCACGCCAGGACAATGCGCGCATAACAAAGGGAGATTTCATTGCAAAGGTTTCAAAACTGGCTAACTGGAAAGCAGCAGGACAAGAGGAAATTCAAGGCTACTGGCTCAAGTAGTTTAGGCCAATACACTAGAGAATTGCGTTGCAATTAGACGATTGCCTACAGAGCGTCACAGTTCCGGAGTGGATGGTAAAGAGAAGAACAACATTGTTGATGAAAGATCGGTCAAAGAGCAATGAGGTTGGCAATTACTGACCCATTTCTTGTCTTAACCCCCTATGGAAATTATTAACAGGTACCCTCGCAGGGAAAATATATACGTTCCTTGCAGAAAACAATCTTCTGCCAGTAGAACAAAAGGGATGCCGAAAAGGATCCAAGAGCACAAAGGACCACCTTGTGATAGACAAGGATGTAATGAACAACTGCAAACGGTATCCCAACAAAAACTTTTGTATGGCCTGGATAGACTTTAAAAAGGCTTACGACATATTGCTGCATTCGTGGATTTTGGAAACACTCGACATGTGTGGAATAGCTCAGAACGTGTATGTCTAGTTGTATTCAGAACATTATGTCTAGTTGGAAAACACGTCTTTTCTGAAACAACCAGCAATTAGCCGAAGTAACAGTGATAAGGGGTATCTTCCAATGCGACTCTTCTTCACCTCTGGTATTTATTATAGCCTTGATCCCACTTCCTGTAGTCCTACGTAAAATCAACGTGCACTATGAGAAAGAACTAACCTAGCCTCAACCACCTTCTCTTTATGGATGATTTAAAACTGTTCGCGAAAACAGAGCCTGAAATGGAGAGGCTGGTTAAGACTGTGAAAATGTGCAGTAATGTTACATGGATGGAATTCGTGATCTCGAACTGTGCGGTGCTTAATTTGAAGCGGAGTAAAAGAGTAAACTGTATGGGTATAGAATTGCCAAACGGAGAGAGCATGGAAGACTGGATGTTCATGGGTACAAGTACTTTGGGATCCTGGAGCTGTACAATATCTTGCACAGAGAAATGAAAGACAAGATCACCACTGCATATTTCAAGTGCCTCAAACTTCTCTTGAAATCGAAACCCAAACTAAGGAAACAATTATCATCGGAGCATTAGTTCAATATAACCTAATCTGAAAAAACATCTTGGCTACAGCAAATATTTTGCTCAATACCACAAATTTGCTTGTCAGTTGTTTGTGCATGTCTTTAGTGGCTGACGATATGTGCATTATTATTATTATTATTATTATATTATATTATTATTATTATTATTATTATTATTATTATTATTATTATTATTCAGTAGTTTTATTTTTATAGCGTGCTTTCACTTCACTACCGAGCGCAGCTCTGTGTGCCTGGGTATGGCTGTGATTTGTTGTGATGCTCTGATGGTTATTGTATGGAAAGTGTTCTGCGTAGGATGTGTGCAGTGCCTAGTAGTGCAATTTTCTGTATGTTATATATGGTTTGTAAGTCTTGGTGTTTTTGTTATGTATTTGTCTGAATATTTTTTTATCATGCCTAATGCACCTATATGATAGGAATTGTTTCTGTTTTCAGGTTCCACATCCTAGTTACCTCTATTTCAGGTCTTTGTATTTTGAGAGTTTCTCCATTTCTTTTAGAGACACGTTGTCATCTGCCGGTATTGATACATCAATTAGAATGCATTTTTTTTCTTCATTATTATTTTCTTCAATAGAATGCATTTTTTTTCTTCTCATCATCATCGTCATCATCTCATCATATTATTATTATTATATTATTTATTAATTTTATTATTATTATTATTATTATTATTATTATTATTATTACTACTATTATTGTTATTATTATTATTCAGTAGTATATTTTTTATATCGTGCTTTCACTTCGCTACCGAGCACAGCTCTGTGTGCCTTGGGTATGTGCTGTGATTTGTTGTGATGCTCTGATGGTTATTGTATGGAAAGTGTTTTGCGTAGGATGTGTGCAGCGCTAGTAGTGCAATTTTCTGTATGTTATATGTGTTTGTAAGTCCTGGTGTTTTTGTTATGTATTTGTCTGAATATTTTTTTATCATGCCTAATGCACCTACTATGATAGGAATTGTTTCTGTTCTTAGATTCCACATTCTGGTTACCTCTATTTCCAGGTCTTTGTATTTTGAAACTTTCTCCATTTCTTTTAAAGACACGTTATTGTCATTATTATTATTATTATTATTATTATTATTGAGTGAGCGAGCAGAGCATGCCATCAAAGTGACACTGGGGTAAAATATACGAAGCCCAGAATACTCATCATGACTACCCGTCTGATAAGGGTACACCAGGTACATGCATCACAACCATATGTGCGCGACATGGTGATCTCATATCAAGATAAACAGCACATGACCTTGCAGGTGGAGCCCAGTTAGAATTTTCTTCAGATCGAGTAACCCATCCCGCTGAAAAGGTCCATGTCTAAGGTTTGTTTAAGGATGTTGAGTAAAACACCCATGTTTCTATATATGAATTATCCAAACCTCCAAGAATTCTCTCAGAACATGGCTATGATGCTCCCGCACTACTTCTGCTCGTGATCAGAGATGCACATATTGTCAACCACTAAGGGTCGCGCTCAACTGGTTACGGTCAAACAACTGACACGCAAATCTGTGGTTTTGAGCAGAATATTTGCTGTAGCCCATCTTTTATACCAAGGCAAAACAATGTACATGATAACACTTCCAATCAGTTAAGATCAGAAGCCATGAAAGCCACTGCCTGGTACTGCATCAGGGCATTTTTTTTTCTTCTTTCAAATTTGCTTCCATTTCTTGCCGGGTGTCTTCCCGACTCCTAGGGCAAAGATACTCATAGTATACATTGGTAGGCCATTAAACTAAACTCAATAGTTCGCTCATTTTTTTTTAAAGTTAAATTAAAACAAGTGAATTAAACAGAACAGGGTATGGGTATAAACAGTAATAGTAATAGTTCTCACATCGACAATGCTCTTCTAAATACGTGTGATGTACCAGTTAAGACAATCGTTTGCACTTCTTGCAGGGATGGTAAGCCAGGGATCATTCTCATATAATTTTCGGTTCCCTTCTTGATCATTCCTAGTGCTCCTACGATCACTGGTATTGTAACCGCCTTGAGATGCCACATTTTCTCAATTTCAATGAGTAGGTCTTTATATTTTCTGAGCTTGTCAAACTCTTTCTCCGAGATATTATGATCACAGGGGATGCTCATGTCGATCAATAAGCAAACTTTATAGTTTTGGTCTTTCACAACAATATCTGGTTTATTGGCCTTGATGATTCGGTCTGTATGTACTGGAAAGTCCCACAGAATCGTTAAATTTTCAACTTCAGTTACAGCTTCAGGGTGGTGATTATACCACTTGTCGGCAGCTTTGATATTGTAATGCCGACTTATTAGCCAGTATAGATATTGGCCAACTCTGTCATGTCTTAATTTATACTCCACTGGTGCTAAGACTTTACATCCAGAGATTAGGTGGTCCACTGTTTCAATCATGTCGTTGCAGAATCGGCATTTGGGGTCTGCTCCATTTTTCATCACATTGGCTTGGTAGTTCCGGGTTAATAGGCTTTGATCTTGAGCAGCGAGGATGAAACCTTCGCTCTCTGCTTTTAGCCCTGAGCTCCGTAGCCACTGATGGTTTGCTTCTGGTCAACATCAGCTTGTTTGCTGCGGCCACATATTTGCCGTGCAGAGGTTTCTCCTCCCACCTATCAGCCAATTGCTCGGCGCTTTTTTCGTTGCCATTATTGTCACCTTCTTTGCAACAATAGTTGCCGTACTTCCCTCAGGTTGTTCAGTTTGGGTATCCTGCACGAGGTCAATAGCACAATTTTTTGCTTTCCTTTATGATAGAATGAAGCTTCTTTCGTCTCTCGTAATATTCCACGAGCTTTAGCATCCAGTCATTCGTTATTTCAAGATATTTGACCAGTCCAATTGTGGCTGTTTGTAAGCTAGTTCAAATTGGATCAGGCCTCGACCTCCTTGGGCTCTGGGAAGGTAAAGGCGATCTACGTCTGCCTTTGGGTGGTGCATCCTATTACAACTCAGCAGCTTGCGTATTTTCTATCTATATTCTTTACTTCACTCATATTCCAGTTCAACACATTGTAGCTATAAAAACAACTGGAACTGCTAAGGAATTTATAGCTAACACCTTGTTACGTGCATTTAGTTCAGATTTCAGGACTGCACGAACTCTCCTATAACATTCCTTCTTGATCTTCTCTTTCATGCTTGCATGCTGAATACCAGAGCCTTCATTTATCCCTAAATATTTGTATGTTTGTTCTTGCTCAAGCTCTCTTATGACTGTGTCAACATCTAACACGACTGAATTTGTGATCTTCACTTTCCCTTTCTGGAAAGTGGCCTTGGCACACTTCTCAAGTCCAAACTCCATCCCGATGTCATCGCTGAATGCTTTCACAGTGCGCAATAGGCCTTCAAGTTCATTATTGTCTTTAACATAAGTTTTAAGTCATCCATATAAAACCCTGTTCTGTTTAATTCACTTGTAAGGGGTATTAGGGCTATGCAGAATATTAAAGGTGAAAGTGAGTCACCTTGAAAAATTCCACAGTTGATGTTTATATTTTCTGAGGCAAGTACTCCATTAGAGTGGTATAATGGAGATTCGTATTCCACAACGACATATTGTGCTTCAGGAAGCTTGAAATCACAGGGAAATTTTGAAGATGTCCAGCGATCTCAAGATCCATGGATGCGGTATGCTGTCGAAGGCCTTTTTATAGTCAATCCATGCGGAGCTGAGATTTCTGTGCTTGTTGTGACAATTCTCAAGGATCATACGATTAATTAGCAGTTAATCTTTGCATCCATATGAGCCTCGGTGGCACCCTTGTTGTTCAATGGGGAAAATATCGTTCTTCTTCATGAATGTATATGTTTTCTCCGCCAGGATAGATGTTAGGATTTTATACGTGGTGGATAGACAGGTTATAGGCCGATAGTTTTTGGAAGGTTGGTTTCGTTATTCTTTGGGAGTAGGTAAGTAATACCACTTGCTAACCATTCGGGTGTTTTCTTTGGGTCTCTCATAATTCCATTGAGCAGCTGAACTAGCTTACCGTGTGCGCATGGGAGCGATGCGTGCCAGAAATTCGGCGCCCTATCTTTACCGGGGGATTTCCAATTATGGGCCTTCGTGAGTGCCTTTCTTAGGTCTGCTATTGTGATGTCTTCCCATGCTTGTTGTAAATTTTGGTAGGATCCTTCAGTTTGTATAATCCAGTCTGCATTTATGTTGTACGTCTTCTTGTCACTCCAAATCCTTTTCCAAAAGTTTTGAACTTCTTCCATGCGAGGGGGGTCTTTAACGGTTACTTTCTCCTTCCCTATTTCTCTGTAGAATTTTTGGCATTGGATGTGAACAGCTTATTTTGTTTGTAAAACTTGTTTCTCTTCTGAAATCTTCGTATTTTTGGGCTTTTGCTTGGACCTTTTGTTTTAGCGTTTCTTTTATTGATATCAGTTCTTCTCTTGGTGAGGATCAAAATTTTCTCTTCATCTTTCTTCCTGTTCTGGATCTTACATCATTTCCACATATTAGTTCATTTAATATTGATATTTCCCCTCTCATAAATTCAATCTCTTTTTCAATTTTACTTCTCCGGGTTTGATTTCTTCCCAGGTTTGGTTTTCTTTCTTTTTTCGGGGGCATACAGCTGGTTTCAATTGCCTTAGTAAAAGCGTAAATAATTTCATTTAACTCAGTAAAATCAGGTTTTAATTCTTGTATTATTTCATTTGTTACATAGTTGCCAATTTGGATTTGTTTTTTATTTTGGTTTGTATTTGAGAGTTTATGAAGTGGTTCTCTATCATTCATACTTGTATGTCTTACAACTTCAAGTGTATTCAGGATTTTCTGCCTCATTTCTGCCATAGACTCTCTGTGTTCTTCAGCAAATGCGAGATCTTCAGTTACTGTTGTTTTATCTTTTCCTGGCTATCTTTAACAGGTTCAATAGAATTTCTTGTATCTTCAGGCCTTTGCGTACTTTGGTCAGATAGCAGTCTTTCAATTAAGCCTCGTGGCAGGCTATACTGTTCATCTGATTCTTCATTTCCTTTGTGTCTTATATTTATTTCATTTCCGTTGCGTGCTTGATCGCGCTTATTTCACTGTCTGTGAGTCTGTTATTTCTAAGGATATCCCTCCTCACATTTGCTAATTTGTTCTCGTCCAAATAGGGCCTACTGTCTTGATTCCGTGTTTTCCATAAACTGTAAGAGTTTGCGGTGTGTCTCTCTTGAGATGGCCTACCTAATGCATAGTAATAAGCGTATATTACTTCTTTATACTCTTCTCGGGTCCATTTGTTCCGCTTACATTTTTTTTCTGTGGTGGTGAACTTGGAGGGCTCGAGTTGGGGAATTTCCCGTTCAAGTGACCATCCATGTCTGTATTCGGAGAAGAGTTTGTGCCAGTTGATGACTTTTCGATCCCAGGCTGGCTCTTCCCAGGGGGACGCACTTCCAGATTAACCATAGGACAAGCGATTTGGTATACTGATTTAGTTTTCTTTTTAGTTTCCAAAAACATTTTGGTGCTACGATAGTGTTATCATTTTTGAGGTTTGATTGACTCGTGGAGAGACGGCCATCATTGCCGTTACAATTGTTACGGCCATCATTGCCGTTACAATTGTTACGGCCATCATTGCCGTAACAATTATATTATTATTATTATTATTATTATTATTATTATTATTATTATTATTCTATGTTTGACTTTTGCTTTATGTCTGTACAAGTTGGCTCCAAGTCTCACCCACAGACCTCAAGAGACCAACTGGTTGGAAGTTCTGTGCCATATATTTGTTGGTTTTTTTTTTTGGGGGGGGGGTTGGTGTTGTACTAGTGAATGTCTAATACATAATAAAAAAATAAATAAATGAAAAAATAAAAATAAAAAATAAAAAATAAAATAAAAATAATAAAAAAAAGTTTGTTTTAAACCTTGGGATTACATAGAGAGTATTTTGCGTAGGATATGAACACTATCTTTTGAATTTCTGCCATTTTGAGGTTTCCTGGTATCTGAGTTATGTAGCAATCAGTCCCTTTCGCTATCATTCCCAGGGCACCTATGACAACAGGTATTATTTTAGTCTTCAGCTTCCACATTTTGCTGATTTCTATTTCAAAATCTTTATATTTGCTCAGTTTTTGGTAGGTCTTGACTGATACGTTTATATCGATTGGGACAGTCATATCATTGAGGAGGCATGTTCTTTGTCTGAAGTCTTTCAATATGATGTCTGGCCTATTTGCATCTATCTTCCTGTCAGTTTGAATGGTGAAGTTCCAGAGGAGTGAGATATGGTCATTTTCAAGCATTGGAGGTGGATTGTGTTTCCACCAGTTTTTTTCATGGGGCAAATCCAGGTTTTTGCACATTACCCAGTGAATATTGTGCAGCTCTATCATGCCTATTGAGGTACTCTGTAGGCGCTAGAAGACTGCATTTGGAGACAACGTGATCAATGGTTTCATTTTGTTGTCGGCATACACGACATGTTGGGCTACTGCCGTTCTTTAATATGTTGACCTGGTAGTTTCTTGTTGGTAGGCATTGATCTTGAGCTGCTATGATAAACCCTTCTGTTTCAGATTTTAAGCCAGAGGCCATTAGCCATTGATGGGTCAGGTCTTTGTCGATATCTGCATTATTCGCTCTCTTTGGGTATTTGCCATAGAGAGGTTTTTCTTGCCATTTATTATTCAGAATATCTAAGGCCGCAGTTTTGGCACGGGTTTTCATGCGCCTAGCTTTTTCTGTGCTTGTTTCTTGTATATCTATCTCTAATTCCGAAATTGGTTGTATTCGGAATTCACTTAGATATTCCTTTGCCTGTTTTGTGACTGAGTATGATGCTTTCTTGTTTTCATGTTTTGAGACAAGTTTTAACATCCAGTCCTCAGAGTTTTTCAGGTAGGTGTCTAGGCCAATTGTAGCAATCTTCATTGTTATTGCCAGCTGCAAAAGACCACGGCCTCCCTCTTTTCTTGGCAGATAGAGTCGTTCTGTATCTGCCTTAGGGTGGTGCATTCTATGCATTGTCAACAGTTTCCTTATTTTTCTGTCGAGCTGACATATTTCAGTAATTGACCAGTTAACAATATTGAAACTGTAAGTCACGACTTGTATGGCTAATGCATTGATCGCTTCGATTCTGTTTCTTGCATTCAGCTCTGTCTTGAGTATTGCCCTAACTCTTCGATAGCATTCTCTCCTAATCCTTTCCTTCATCTCTGAATGCCTTATTACGTTCCCTTCAATTACCCCTAGGTACTTGTAGCTCTCCGCTGGGTCTAGTTCTTTTATGACATTCTGCTGGTTAACGTTAGACGTTTCTGTCATTTTTCCTTTGATAAAGGTAGCTTTTGCACATTTATCGAGGCCGAATTGCATTCTGATGTAGTCACTGAATTGTTTGACTATCGCTAGTAAGCCCTTGAGTTGTTGGTCATTTTTTGAGATGATTTATATTTTTATCAAACATTTTATACCCGTACTGCGCGTCATTGAGCAGCTTTGAGAGAGGTATTAAGGATACACAAAAGAGGAGTTGTGACAGTGAGTCACCCTGGAAAATGCCACACGAAATTTTTACATCACCAGCATTTAGGGATTCATTGTCACTGTTCAGAGTTAGTGTGGTTCTCCATGATCTCATACTTACGGTCAAGAAGTTTCGCAGAGTAGGTGTTATCTTATACATTTCCAGGCATTTCCTAATCCAGCTATGTGGTAGGCTATCAAAAGCCTTTTTATAGTCTATCCAGGCTATTGATAAGTTTTTGTGTCGTTTGTGACAATCTTCTAAGATCATATTATTGATGAGTAGTTGGTCTTTACAGCCGTAGGATCCACGTTTACATCCTTTCTGTTCATTAGGGAATATGCTGCTGTCTGTTAAAAAACTATAGGTATATTCCGTCAGGACAGATGTTAGTGTTTTGTACATAGTTGTTAAGCAGGTTATGGGTCTATAGTTTTTTGGTTCATTTGTTTCTTCACTTTTTGGAAGCAGGAATGTTAACCCATTAACTAGCCAAGGAGGCATCCTACTAGGGTGTTGCAAAACATCATTGTACAGTCCTGTTAGCAGTTCATGGCTCTCTGGGAAGGCATTCAGCCAGAAGTTAGGAATTTTATCCTTTCCTGACACCCTCCCACTTTTGCTCTTCTAAGGGGTCCAGTTCTGTAGATATTCTGTCAATCCAGGGTGCCTTTTCGTTGTGTGTTTTTTCTTCTGCCCAGAATTTATTCCAAAATCCCTGCACTTCTTCTTTTCATGCTACAGACCTTGCAGTAAACGCTGTTTTTCCTATCTTCCTGTAAAAATTCTTGGTGTTATTTTTTAACATGTTGTTGTCCTTGAAAAATCTAACACGCTTTTCATACCTCGCTATGCGGGCAGCTTTGGCAGATACCTTTTGCTTGATGGTTTCTATGGTGGAATCAATATCAAGTATAGTTTTCATATTGTATTTTTTCAGTAATTTTTGGGTTTTTGTAGGTTTGGTAGTCTTGTGAGCCTTAAGGTTTTTCAAATATTCAATGTCAGATCTAAATATTTTAATTTGTTGTTGCAGACGCTCTTGCCAAGAAGGCTTTTTGTGGGAATGTTGCCGTTTCTAATCTTTACACCACATAGGATCGTTGAGATTTTCGCGGATGCATAGTATAGGTGGTTGAGGTTTGTGATATCAACATCATTAGCTGAAATTATATCCTTAAGTGCAAGCCGGATTTTCCCAATTATTTTCATGTTTTGGTTAGAGTTGCAGATTTTAGGAAGTGTATCACGTTCATCCATGCTGGTTTCTTTAATTTTCAGCCATTCAATCATGATTTGACTTTTTAGCTCATGTAGTTCTGTTGTGTGACTTTCTTTATCTATTTGATGCTCATCTGTCTTAGTGTTTATGATTGGTTCAGGAAGTATTTCACTTTGCCTATCACTTATACTAACTCTTTCAATCCTCACTTCGTTTTTATCAGCCCTGGGCTGGTCTATAATTATTTCCTCTGTATTATCTTCTCTAGCTGCAGCTTCGTTCATTTTATCCGATATTGCTTGTCTAACTTGATCAATCTCTACTTCAGTCAGTAATTTTTTTTTTATAATGTTTCTTCTGACGTTGGCAAGTTTGTTACTGTCTATGTAGGGTCTTACTTCAGGGTGTTTCTGTCTCCAGTTTAAGTATGCTTCTACAGTGCTAGATTTATCTGTGGGGAAATATATGGCATGGTAGAAGGCCTCAAGAACTTCTTTATTATCTTCCCTAGACCATTTCTCCTTTTTCTTTTGATTATTTGGTGATGAGCATGGATGGCCATCTGTTGGAATATTCCAGTTGCGGGGTACGTCAAGTTCCTGTGTGTCGGGAAGATTTGATCCAGTAGCTGATTTTTCAATCAGACTTTGGTTCAATTTTCGGGTACGTGGTCTTTTGTAATCCGCGCAACGGCCAATGCGGTTTATTGTTTCATTTGTTGACCTTGAAGCATGACGAGCATCCATTCTTATATTAGGAGATGGATCTGTCAGTTTAGGGTTCTTTACATGTAAGCATTGCTCATAGCGCAGCTTTTTAAGACTAGCAGATCTATATTCGTCTGTATTTTTTTTGTTGGTAGTTTTATCTCCGAACATTTTTTTTCCTCTTCCTTTCTTCAAGGCTCACTCTGCCTGTATTAGTTCGAAATAATGAGAATAAAATACGGAGAAGGATATTATTATTATTATTATTATTATATTATTATTATTATTATTATTATTATTATTATATTATTATTATTATTATCATCATCATCGGTAGTATATTTTTTATATCGTGCTTCACTTCGCTACCGAGCGCAGCTCTGTGTGCCTTGGGTATGTGCTGTGATTTGTCGTGATGCTCTGATGGTTATTGTATGGAAAGTGTTCTGCGTAGGATGTATGCAGTGCCTAGTAGTGCAATTTCTGTATATTATATGTGTTTCTAAGTCCTGGTGTTTTTGTTATGTATTTGTCTGAATATTTTTTTATCATGCCTAATGCACCTACTATGATAGGAATTGTTTCTGTTTTTAGATTCCACATTCTAGTTACCTTATTCCAGGTCTTTGTATTTGAAAGTTCTCCATTTCTTTTAGAGACACGTTGTCATCTGCTGGTATTGATACATCAATTAGAAAACATTTTTTTTCTTCATGATCTCTGACAACTATATCTGGTCTGTTGGCCTTAATTTCTCTATCTGTGTGTATTGGCATATCCCAGAGTATGGTTGCTTTCTCGTTTTCTGTGACCTTTTCTGGGGTGTGCCTATACCATCTTTTTTCTGTTGTTATTCCATAATGTTGGCATAGTTCCATGTATATAGGTCCCAACTCTGTCGTGTCTGTGAATATATTCCTTCTTAGCCAGGACTGAGCAGCCAGAGATAATATGATTTATTGTTTCTTGTCCATCTCCACATATTCTGCAGTTGTATATTTCTTTTCATTATGTTTTTGGTAATTTCTGGTGGGGAGGCTTTGGTCTTGTGCTGCAATTAAAAATCCTCTGTCTCTGCTTTGAGTCCTGAGCTTCTCAAACCATTGTTGGGATTTTTCTTTGTCTATTCTTTTGCATTTAGTTTAGTCCAGTATTTGCCATAAAGGGGATTTTCTTGCCATCGTTGCTGTTCTATTTAGTTTGGATTTCATTTGTTTTATAGTTTTTGTTTCTTCTTCTTCTTCTTCTCTTCTTCTTCTTTTCTTCTCTTCTTCTTCTTCTTTTCTTCTTCTTCTTCTTCTTCATATTTTTAGGTGGTATGATTTCTTGTTTGTATTTGTCAGCTTCCTTAAATACTGAGAACAGTTTTGTTTTGCTCGTGTTTTGCCGCTATTTGTATCAGTTTTCCTTCCTTCTGAAGTAGTTATATTTGCAGTCTATGGTGGTTATTTTATAGTAGTTTTCCAGCTGTATAAGGCCTCTACCACCATCTATACGTTGTATATATAACCTTTCTATGTCAGATTTTGGGTAATGCATCCTAGATCCTGTCATTATTTTTCTTGTTTTCCTATCTATTTTGGTCAGTTCCTTTAGTGTCCAGTTAAGGATATTGTAGCTGTAACTTATAACTGGAACGTCTAAAGTGTTGATCATTATTATTATTATTATTATTATTATTATTATTATTATTTATATTATTATTATTATTATATCATCATCATCATCATCATCAATTCTCTCATCATTATTGAGTGAGAGAGCAGTGCATGCCATCAAATTGACACTGGGGTAAAATATTCGAAGCCCAGGATACCCATCATGACTACCGTCTGATAAGGGTACACAGGTACATGCATCCCAAAACATATGTGCGTGACATGGTGATCTCATATCAAAAAACAACAGCACAAGAACTTGCAAGTGGGGGCCCAGTTAGAATTTTCTTCAGGTTGAGTAGCCATCCCACTCAAACGGTCCCTGAATAAGGGGTTGTTTAAGGATGTTGAAAACCCACCCATGTCTCCAGAGGTGAATTATTCAAACCCCAAAGAATCCCTCTCAACCAATGGCTATGATGCTCCCCCACTACTTCTGCTCGTGATCAGAGATGCACATATCGTCAGCCACTGGTTAAGGTCAAACAACTGACAAGCAATTCTGTGGTGTTGAGCAGAATATTTGCTGTAGCCCATCTTTTATACCAAGACAAAACAATTATTATTATTATTATTGCCCTTGCGCACCTTCTAACTTTGGAGATGTCCTATGGTGTCAGCTGTTCCCCTCTTATTTTTCAAGCACCTTTCGGAATATTCGAACCGTTTCAAGCAGTGATGTTTACTGCAAGTGTTCCATCCTTATTGCAGACCCTATTTGTTCCATGTACTTCTCGAGACTTTTGCTCACTGCTCCCAGGCCTCCGACAATTATTGGTACTACCACTACCTTTTTCATTGACCACAACTGCTTCACTTCCCAATCTAACCTGTCATATCTCTTGACTTTTCTTTCTTCCTTATCGCATACCATGTTGTCATCTGGACATGATAAATCTATGATCCAGCATAGTTTGTTTTCTTTCTCAATTATGTCCGGCTTCTTATTCTCTATCTCATGGTCGCACAGAATCATAAAATACTATAGGATCTTTGCATTTCTATTTTCGACGATGCCTTCGGGTTTGTACCAAATTTGTTCTATCAAGTCCATATTGTTGCAAAGTGTCCAATGGACAAGCCTGGCCTACATCGTTGTGGCGTCTCTTCTGGGCTATTGGCGTACACTGGCTGATAATATGCCATACGGTTT
>NW_021825681.1:5000-14992 GCF_006345805.1 Octopus sinensis | reverse complement strand
ATTTTTAAAATAATTTTAAAATAATTAATATAAAACATATTTAGTAAAGAGCATTTTTCTTTTATTTGGGATGTGCTATATGATATGAAAGAGAAATCATAAGTAGTCCACTTTTTGCATATTATTATGAACATAAACTTTGTTTCTTTAATCTTGACATACAAAGCCACTACTACTACTCCTACTTATTGAGAGGAAAGCTTTTTCGGTGCGTAAGCTGTTTTTCTGTTTTGGTTTAATGCATTATATATTACATTCATCTGTCATTAATTCCAATGTTAGAAATAATATGTTTGATAATTATTTAATTTAATCGAAATTACTTATATAAACGAGTTATCGTCCTAGTCGTTTGGAAAGCAGTCTTCGATTTCTACGAATCTACTGTAAAACAAATAATTATTAACTATTTATTCAGAAATCTTTGAGAGTTAGGAAGTTTTTCGTTAAGTAAATTTCTTCACTAAATGTATTTCAGATACTGTATTTCACAAAGAATAACATATCTTATCGTAATGTTCACTATATTATTAACTGGCATTATAATTACTGCATTGTTTACAAAATATTACTCCATTTTTTGTTTTCGTTGAACATGACCCCTTTATAAAGGCAACTAATTTAATGATCTTTAACAAACATCCATATAGTTTTTATATTTAATCGTCTAATCTCTCTTTACTTGTTTTAATCGTTTGATATTTATTTAATGGAAACTATCTAATGGCCTTTATTCACAACACTATTACCAGGTGGTAAAAATTTACCTTATTCCCATCTACAATTTTTGTACTCGTTGGTACTTGGTTTTATTTTTGTCGTTTTCATTTCTTTATACTATAAGCACAAGGCCTGACTTTTGCGGAGAGAGAATTAACTGATTATATCGGACCCCAATACTCGACTGGTACTTATTATCACTCTTGAAGGATGAAAGACAAAATTGACATCGGTGGCATTTGAACTTAGAACATAGACGGACACGAAATTTTTTACCCACGAGAGTTCCGGACCCCAGCAATGAACTCATTTGCATACAGCCAATGTCAAGTTAAAAACACACTCTACCAAGTAAACTCAAGACAAAGAACGGTGTTGTAAGTCGACCGATTGCCAAGCTGTGCCTGATTTTAGAAGGAGACAAGTAATTAGATTTGCATCTATACCTATTATCGGATTTTGTAAGGGCCCCATATGGTAAAGATGTAGATGGGAAAAATGTGGGTAGAGGGTGATGTGCTAGCAACCCTCTCCTCTTACTGTTTTACAAAGTGAACTACACAAATAACTACACAGAGGCAGTCATGGTTGAAACAAGAACATCAACAAGCATTCTTAAAAGAGAAAAGGCATGGTCATTCCTTACTCAGTGACCTTAACTTATCGTCCATCACTTATGCGCTCATAAATTAGTTTGATAGTTGAGCTCTGGCTGGCTGCATGCAAATGAATTCATAACTGGGGTCTGGAACTATCGTGGGAAAAAATTTCCTCAAGATGGCTAGGGTTCGCAAAAAACTTTGGGGACACTACAGGACAATACAATGTGGGGTTACATAAAAGGTGTGTTAAAAAGTTAAAAAAAAAACTAACAAAATAACTATATTTTGAATTTTGTGGGTGGGAGATTGTTGATTACATTGACCTCAGTGCTCAACTGATACTTATTTCATCGACCCTGAAAGGTTGAAAGGCAAAGTCCATCTTGGCAGAATTTGAACTCAACATAAAGACGGTAGGGATGCTACTAAACATCTGTCATTTGTTGCTAAGATTCTGTCAATCTCCAGTTTCCGCATCGACCACCAGATAAGGGGACGGGGAACCCTGTCAAAGGCTTTCTCCAAGTCCACAAAAGCTATGTAGAGGGGTTTCACAAATAACTACACAGAGGCAGTCATGGTTGAAACAAGAACATCAACAAGCATTCTTAAAAGAGAAAAGGCATGGTCATTCCTTACCCAGTGACCTTAACTTATCGTCCATCACTTATGCGCTCATAAATGCAGTTGTCGGACCAGGAATATAGCATCAGTGGTGCTTCTACCCGGCACAAAACCGAACTGCATTTCATCTAAGCAAATTCTCTCCCTAATGAGATAGGTTATGACACACTCTGTGATCTTCATCACCTGATCCAACAGTTTGATACCCCTGTAGTTATTTCTATCTAGAGCATCACCCTTACCCTTGTAGCAGTTGACTATGGTGCTGCTACGCCAGTCATTGGGTATGACTCCATTATGAACTACCTGGTTTACAATGCGGGTGACTAGGCCATAGCCCACATAGCCAGCTGTTTTAAGCATCTCAGCAGTGATTCCTGATGGGCCGGGGGCTTTACCTGGTTTCATATCCTTAATTGCCTTAACTACAAGGGAGCTGTCTATTCGAGTAGCTGGTCCCTCTACTGGGTCAACAGTTGGCAGGCTCTCCTCCTCTCATTCATTCTCCTCATTCAGCAGTCTTTCATAATGGCTTCTCCAAGCCTCTTTCTTTTCACTAACAGTAAAAGCAAGTGCCCCATCATCCATGCGGACACATTTCTCTCCTGTAACATCACTATTTTCTCTGACACACTGTCTGGCAATCCGAAATACCTCAGCTCTTTGGTCCTCATGTCGCTGGACATTGGCAAACTTCTTCTTTTCTGCTACATCTTTGGCTATGTATACCTGCCGCCCAGCCTCCCTTTTGGCTACCTGGTACAGTTCCCTGCTGCCCCCATCCCTCCAGGCTTTCCAGGCCCGTCTCTTTGCATTAATGGCTTTGTCTACTGCACTATTCAATCACCACATAACTCTAGGTCTGGAAGGGACTTTGCACCATCCACAGACTCGGTCTGTGGCACTCAGCAAGCTGTCCTGTAGGAATTCCCAGCTACCTTCTATGTCCGACGTCTGAAGCTCCTCCTCCCTCTCATCAAATTTCTTGATGAGTATATATATACACTTTATTAATAAAATATTATTATTAATATTAGGAAATCAATATTAGAAAATTCTTCAGAAAGATATGTACGTACTGACCCTAGTACTTGATTGGTACTTTATTTTATCAACCCCAAAAGAAAGAAAGGCAAAGTTCAACCTCAACAGAATTTGAACTTGGAATGTAAAGAACTGAGACATGTACTGCAAAGCATATTGTCTCTGTCAGTAAAAACTTTTTGACAATCCTTTGCCCTATATATAATGAGGAATGAGATGATTAAGTTAGTTACATTGACAACAAAACTTGAATAGTATCCTATTTTAATTATCTCAAATGCTTAAATGCAAAGTTGAAATTTTCTTTGTACTTCAGGACTGCTTTTTATTCTATATGCATGGAAGATGAATAAATCTGGTAATATCAAATATAGAGAGTTAATTTAGACAACATTTTTTTTCAAACAAAATGGGTTATTTACAGAAATAATTTAAAAGAATGCTATCAGTAACCTGGCATAGTTATGGCCTAATTAGGTAAAGAAATTACTAACAGAATCCAGAATAAAAATATAGCACAAAAACCTCAGTAATTGATTGATTTCTTATGTTTTATTGTTTTACTTAAGACGGTGGTTCTCAACTGGGGTCCATATGGCCCTGGGAGATCCACATAAGATTTTGCTGTTAAAATTTATAAGCAATGAATTGGTTATAACTCTGCAACAATTCTTTAATACAATTCCTAATAATATTATAAAAATATAGTGAGACTTTTTTAAATACCAAGTGGCTATGTGGGTCCAGTAGAGTAAAATAGAAATCAAACGGGTTCTATATGTAAAAAGTGGTTGAGATGCACTGAGTGAAGATATTGAATAAAACAGACTTGAAAATATATATATAGTATGAGAATGATTAATGCATACAAAGACGGCTGTATTTGATCCCTTTAGTGGTCAGTTATGTTTATTCCAGTTGTGACTGTTTTATTTTAAATATTTAATTGAAAAATCTTTAATTATCACAGGCTTTTAAAGACAGGTGAAATTAATGTGATTTTAAGTTCAATTTGTATCGGAACATGTCACCAGTAGATCAGACTCTATCCATATGGACAGGTGTTCACAGAAAAAAGGAGAGTGAGAGAAATTCATGGTGATGAAGGAGGTGGTTGATTATATTCTTTCCATCATCTTCCACATGTTGGAAATGAAAGTGATAGTTGGCAAATTCCCTTGGAAATGTTACTCACATTGCATGTTTTTGTAGATCTCTGTAGAGAGAGAGATTGAAGTATTTGGTGAGGATTGTTCTAGAGTGCAAATGTTTGGGAAAATAGCAGGAACACCATAAAGACGGCTTGTCATGTTGGATTAGAGTGATTTGAGAAGTTTTTGCATATACTGAGTCCATGTATTTGTTCGGGAGAGAGGAAATTTGTAGAATGAAGAGGAGGAGTGTTTGTAAGCAAAATAAGTAACGAATATGACTTGATCAACAGGAGTACTTGCCATCATACAGTTCAGACGAGCAAACAATTTGGCCTCTACAACAACGGTATCTGTGTGACAGAGTATGACGGTCATTGGGGATTTCTGTATTGAAGTTGCTAAAGATGATGACTTCAAACAATTGTGAGTGGAAATTGATGTTCTCAATGAAGGATCATCATCATTTAACATCCATTGTCCATGCTGGTATGGGTTGGATGATTTGACCAGGGCTGTCAAGCTGAAAGGCTGCTCCAGACTCCAGTCTGATTTGGCATGGTTTCTACAGTTTGATGACCTTCCTAACACCTATCACTCCAAGGGTGTAATAGGTGCTTTTATGTGTCACAGAACAGATACCATTTGCATGACACCAGTATCTACCATGATTGTGGTTTTGCTCAGCTTGATGGATTTTCTTCTCAAGCATGACATAATGCCAAAGGTCTTGGTCATTTCCTCTGCGAGGCCAAACACTTGAAAGGAACTCTGTCACTTTGCCTCCATAAGGCTTAACACTTGAAAGGTGCCTTTTACGTGCCACAAGCACGAGTGCCAGTAACCTGACACCAGCATCAGCCATGACTATGATTTCACTTGGCTTGATGGGTCCTCTCAAGCACAGCACATTGCCAAAGGTCTCAGTCCCTGGTCATTGCCTCTGTCAGGCCCAAAGTTTGAAGATCATGCTTCACCACCTCATTCCATGTATACTACAGTTTCTCTCCATAGTTAGAGATTGGCACTTCTTTACATAGCTGTCCTTGTCCATATGCATTACTTGACCATACTAGCGCAGTTATCTCTCTTGCACACCACATCTGATGTTTCTTATTCCAAACTGTTCTCTCAAGATGCTTATACTCTGACAAACATGCACACACACATTGCCCATCCAGCAAAGCATACTGGCTTCATTTCTTTCAAGCCTATGCATGTCCTTGGCTGTCACAGCCCATGTTTCACTGCCATGTAGTATAGCTGTTTGCACACAGGCATCATACAATCTGCCTTTCACTCTGGGAGAGACGCCCTTTGTTGCCAGCAGGAGTAGGAGCTCTCTGAACTTTGCCCATCCTCATCTTATTCTCACAGCTATGCTGTCGGTGCATCCACTTCTGCTACTAACTTGGTCACCTAGATAGCGGAAACTGTCTACTACCACTAGTTTACTCCACTTGCAGTTGATGGAGTTTGTTTTCTGTGCATTTTTGGTCTTTATTGTACCTATGCATCCTCCATACACAAAAGCAATTTTCCCTGTTAACCTTCCTCTAATATTGCTGCACCTTTTATATATCCAAAGCTTACACCAGTTGCATCCTATGGAGTTTCTATCTACACCTTTTCAACAGATCAAGCAGGGCCATCTACCTGAAGGGATTTGTGATTTGTCTGCCTTCCTACTTATTAACTCTAAGGCCCTTCAATTCTAAACCTTGCTTCCATACCTGGAACTTCTTTTGTAGTTCTGGTAGTGATTCAGTTATAAGAACAAAGTCATCAGCATAGTGGAGCTCCCTGGGGCAGCCTGTCTTAAATTCCTCTGTTATTATCTGGAGGACTATGATGAACAATAGGGGGTTGAGGACCGATCCTTGGTGAACTGCTACTCGTACCCTGAATTCTTCACTGTATTTGTTGTGAACTCTCACTTTACTAGTAGCATCCCTGTACATGGCTTGCACAGCCCTCACCAACCACTCATCTATCCCTAGTTTCTGCACCGGCCACCAGATAAGCGATCGGAGGACCCTGTCAAAGCCTTTCTCCAAGTCAACAAAAGCCAAATATAGAGGTTTATCTTTGGCTATGTATTTCTCCTGCAGCTGCCTTACCAGAAATATAGCATCAGTGGTGCTTCTTTCTGACACAAAACCAAACTGCAGGACAGATGAACTTAAATGAATAGGAAGAGAAATGTGAATCAGAAAAACTGAAAATCTATGAAGTGCATTCCAGAATTTTTGAGACATTTTCAAATGAGACTTTTGTTAATTTCAAAGAAGCATAAAACTCTAATCTCCCTCAGAATAGGATCCTCTGACTTCAATTCACTTGTAGCACTCCAGCCACTTCATTAAGGCCCCACGGAAGCCTTCCAAAATGAAGATGTCACAACCTCCATCTTCTTTTTCAGTTTGGGGAACAGTCAAAATTCACAGGGTGCAAGGCCTGGATTGTAGAGAGAGTGAGGAACTGTGACATCAAAAATGGATTTGTGGTAAAGGAGGAGAAGAATATGTATTTTAGATAGAAATTACATTTGTGGTGTACAATAGGGAATGAGTATTGTCATGAAATTTAAACTGAGATGCTGTCATCATGGTAATTAACACTTAGGCCATGCCAGCGTTGATACACTCTGCTCATTTTTTTAAAAAATAGATTAAGACTGAGATACATGAATTGCTTAGAACTTGGAAGCTGTACACACTATCCTAAAAGTAATGTTAATAGGCTCTGTTTACCAAGGAGGAAAGATGGCTGAGGTTTGTTAACTGTAAAAAAATAACATTAATGTTGTACTTTAGAGGTTTAGAAAACTATGTTGTGAATTGTGAGGAAATGCTTTTCTGTGGCTAGAAATATTGACGGAGTATTGAAATAGTGGAAGAATTTTGAGAATAGTAAGCACAATGACAGACAGAAGTAGCTGGAAAAACAAGAATCACATGGGCATTTCATGCAACAAAGCAGTACTGATTGTTCTTGGGAAATTGAAACATGAAAAAATTAACTGAATTGTTAATTATAAATGCTCAGGAACAATCCATTCGAACAAATTTGACAGGAGTGGCTGTATGGTAAGTAGCTTGCTTACCAAGCACATGTTTCCGGATTCAATCCCACTGTGTGGCACCTTGGGCAAGAGTCTTCTACTATAGCCTTGGGCTGATCAAATCCTTGTGAGTAGATTTAGCAGACGGAAACTGAAAGAAGCCCGTTGTATATATGTATATGTTTGTGTGTCTGTGTTTGTCCCCTCAACATCGCTGGTGTGTTTACGTCCCCACAAAAGAGACTGATAGAATAAGTACTAGGCTTACAAAGAATAAGTCCTGGGGTCGATTTGCTCGACTAAAGGTGGTGCTCCAGCATGGCTGCAGTCAAATGACTGAAACAAATAAAAGAAAAAAAGAAAGAAAACTCAGTCAAACAGCTAACACAGAATATGTGGGAAGGTGGGCAAAGGTATCAACCATCTGCTAAACAAGAGCACTAAGCTAGCATGAAGACTATGTAAACCCAGACATGACAATGTTGGTGAAAGAATGCTTTGAAATGTTAACTGAATTTGCTGATTTGAAATAATGGAAAAGTAGTATGAACACAAGACCAAGACTATCATCATAAGAGTCTTGGGGAATAATAATTATTCACCAATGAATAATAATGATAAGATTTTATTGATTTCTTCTTAGAACAGATATAATTGTAGAAAATGGCAAGAACAAATATTGTAAGATCTTTAACTTTGCAATTCAGAAATCTCAAGAGATGAATACCAGTTTGAAGATTGTTTTGTGATAACTGGTACACTTGGAACAATGTTCAAACTGCTACCTAAGATACTGAAGGATATTAGGACTGAAACTGATAAAGAGCCATATGGTATTCAGCAGGAATCCTAAAGATACTAAAGATTTCAGGAAACTTGTCACTAAATTTCTGGATAATATCTCTGCTAATTAAATTAATGTGTAATAGCTTAATAAGTAATAATTAGCCTTTCTACTAAAAGCACAAAGCCTGAAATTTTGTGAGGGGACTAGTCAATTACATTGACCCCAGTTTTTCACTGGTGTTTAATTTATTGACCCCAAAAGGATGAAAGGTACAATTAACCTTGGTGGAATTTGAACTCTAAACATGAAGATGGGCAAAATCCTGCTAAGCATTTCACCCAGAATGATTTTGCCAGTTCACCACCTTTAAAATAATAGTAATCCTTTCTACTAAAGGCACAAGGCCTGATATTTAGGCAACGGGAGCTAGTTGATTACATTGACCCCCGCCAATGCTCAACTGGTTCTTATTTTATCAAAATGATAAATGATGAAGTCAACTACAGTGCAATTTGAACTTGGAATGTAAAGCCAGAAGAAATACAGTTAAGCATTTTGTCTGGTGTGCTAACAATTCTGCCAGTTTGAATAATAATATTAATAAAAATGTTTGAGTTACAGAGGCTATTATGGAAAGTGCAGGTAAAATATATCCCTGTAGCTGTAGGTGCATTAGGAACTATTCCTAAAGATTTGAACAGATGAATAGAGGAAATTGACATGAAATCTAGTTTAGTGCTGTTTCAGGAAACAGTATTATTAGGGACAAGTAGGATACTTAGGAAGATAACTTGCAGCCAGATGTTAGGAATATTTTCCCAAAGTCTAATTTGTTGTGAGTAAATGAAATAGTAATAATAATAAGCCTTCTTACTAAAGGCACAAGGACTGAAGTTTTGGGGGCAGGGGATAGTCATTTACATTGACCCCAGTAGTCAACTGGTACTTATTTTATTGACCTAGAAAGGATGAAAAGCAAAGTAGATCTCAGCAGTATTTGAATTCAGAATGTAAAGATGAACAAAATGCTGCCAAGCATTTTGTCTGGTATGCTAATGATTCTACCAGCTCACTGCCTTTAATAGTAATGGTTTCAAATTTTGGCACAAAACCAGCAATTTTAGGGGAAGAGTAAGTCAATTTTATTGACTCCAGTGTTCAACTGGTATGTGTTTTGTCTACCTTGAAAGGACAAAAGGCAAAGTTGAGATTGACAGCATTTGAACACAAAACATAGAACCAGACAAAATGCTGCTAAGCATTTTACCAGATCACTGCATTTCTTGATAATAATAATAATCCTTTCTACTATAGATACAAGGCCTGGAATTTTTGTGGGGAGGGGACTAGTCAATTACATTGACCCCCAGTGTTTCACTTGTACTTAATTTATTGACCTCCAAAAGGATGAAAGTTGACCTTCGCAGATTTTGAACTCAGAATTTAGTGGTGGGAAAAATACTGCTAAGCATTTCACCCGGTGTGCTACCGATTCTGCCAGCTCACCACCATATGATAATAATGATATCATCATCATTATCAGCAGTACTAGTTCTTGATGGAATCAAGCTCATTAGAAAATTCATCAGGCAAAACTAGAATTATTTTACAAAAATGTAGTAAAAGCCATCAGAGATGTGTGCTTGCAAGTATCAGGCCATGATATCTGTACTGTAATAATATATGAAATGAACAAAGATCTAGAGATACAACATGCAATCATCAAGTGCCTTCTTGAAGTATCTCATACTTAACTGACAAGCAAGTTGTGAAATGATTTACCTGTCAAGGAAAATATTGGCAAAATTATCAGGAGAATTTAAACATTTTTATAAGGAAATAAAAGTGAATAGTAGCTTGTTATATAACAATGAAGAAAAAAGAATTAGACTTGAAATATATGGTGTGAAATATCGTCATTATTTTATTAATGGGAAGAAATATATATATGCAAAGACATGGCTGTGTCATAAGAAGTTTGCTTCTCATCTACATGGTTC
>NW_021825680.1:2500-14782 GCF_006345805.1 Octopus sinensis | reverse complement strand
TTATTATATAGGTAAAGTAACTTATGTCTGCATTTTATTTTGCGCTCTTCACCAGTATTAAGTAAATTATCATACTTATAAAATAAAATTTCTTTAAACTCATTAGAGCATAAATAACAACAATTAGCTCCTATAGTATAGATTTAGTTTCACAAATTATTTCCCAAAATAAACTATAATTAATATTAGTGATTTAAGACTCCAATGTACTTACTAAGTCCGGTTGAGTTGACAAGAAACAATTGTAGTGGCGGTTTTTTTTGACTATTTATTAAATTTTTGTATTGATTAAGTCTTTCTGGTGTTGTTTTGCAAAATAGTGGTTTTGTCTCTAATAATATTTTATAATATTATATATATATATATATATATATATATATATATATATATAATATATATATATATATATATATTATTACACTTCAGGACTAGGGTAAATGAAATCACCCTAGAAGTTATATATATATTTATTTTACTTATTTATCTCTTTTAGATTAGTTTATGGTAACGTCAGAGTCTACAAATAAAGCTCCTGTTTCATTATGCCGTTTACCATCTAATGTAAGTCAGTCTTTCGGGGTTGCATCATAGTTATACTGATTAATGTAGAATAAATATAATAACAATAATTCTAGATGGAATTATTGTTATTTTTGTATACACACACACCACTTTAGCCTCGACAGATTTATACAAATATACTGGTTGCAAAATGTTCAAGCGCGTAAATGAATGCGGCTTAGCATTCTGCTTTTCTGATAATATACACTTCTTGCATGAGTATGTCATATTGAAAGGAGAAACAGGAAGAATCTCAAAGCAAAATTAAGTTGCTTTGTAGATATGTTAGAGGTATTGTTTGGGTAAACAATGAAAACCTAATGTAAACTTTTTTCAGCAGACACAGCGTTTCGACAGATAACAGCAAAATTTTTTTTTTTAATTTCAATTCAAATCGTACAATATCCACGAAACCGCATTTTATTGAAAATAACAAAATGAATTGTTCTCAATAATTAGAAATCTACAATTTTGAGGTACTACCAACAGCTTCCACAATAAACTGAATAAACACATAATCGAGATAAAAGAAACAGTATATTTGTATGTAATCTGTCGAGGCTAAATATTTATACCAAATAAATTACTATACTTATTAGTGTTATTTATCTAACGCAATTAGCAACAACAACAGAAAATCTACTAAAATATCATTAACATAACCAACAGACAGCAGAAAATCAGTGTCTAATTGAACATAGACAACATAATACAACGGCTTTCCCCTTCAGACTCCATACCTAACGTTTAAGAACCATAAGTATTACTTCCAGCCAGGAAATCAATATTTAGTTTGTTCCCTCCAAAGTGATAATGGGGACGAAATGATGCTGTGTATGGTTACGTCTGAGAAGAAAAATTTAAGATCTTTGAAACGAGTAGAGAAACATGTCGTGTATATTCTGTGCATCTTTGTTACCCTTCGATTTAAATTCAAACTTCTAACCACTCCGTGATTAATCTAGAAGTGATTATCGCCCTTAGAGCAATTGCCACCAGGCCATACCACGTGTTCAAAACGTTTTTTTCTTTTTAATTTACGTGATTTAATAATTACATATATAACACGTATTCTTTTACTCTGTTTCTTGTTTCAGTCATTTGACTGTGGCCATGCTGGAGCACCGCCTTTAGTCGAGCGAATCGACCCCAGGACTGATTGTTTGCAAGCCTAGTACTTATTCTATCGGTCTGTTTTGCCGAACCGCTAAGTGACAGGGACGTAAACACACCAGCATCTGTTGTCAAGCGATGTTGGGTACAAACAAACACATAAACACACACACACATACATATATATATATACACGATGGAATTCTTTCAGTTTCCGTCTACCAAATCCACTCACAAGTCTTTGGTCGGCCCGAGGGTATAGTGGAAGACACTTGCCCAAGGTGCCACGTAGTGGGAATGAACCCGGAACAATGTGGTTAGTAAGCAAGCTACTTACCACACAGCCACTCCTGTGCCTATTGAAAAATTATGGAACGCTTCGCGAATTTGCGTGTCATCTTGCGCAGGGGCCATGCTAATCTTCTCTGTATCGTTCCAATTTTAGAATGTGTACCGCCGTGACAGATATACAATACAAAACCACATTAAAATACGAGACCAAGAACGAAGAATACACAAACATGTACAGAAAGTAAAGTTCCTTCCCGAGTTATGGAAACTATAGGATCGGTTTCCCAGTTTCCATGGCCTATGGATTCCCTACCTGGACGGGACACCTGTGCGTCGCAGGATTACTCAATTTTGCCAGCTGAGTGGACTAGCAAAAAAACGCGAAATGAAGTGTTTTGTTCAAGAAAACAACGCATCGCCCGGTCCAGGAATCGAAACCAGTCTAACGATCATGAGTCCAACACCCTGACCACTCACCCACGCGTCTTCACATACACACAAACATAGCGAAGAAAGAAAAATAGAAGAAACAAGAAAATTGAAGCAAAGCTGCGTGATTGTGGTGCCAGACGTGGCCGACCATCATATAACTTGTTTGTCATTGTGTTATTATTATTCTCTTCCGCTTTATTTTGTCATGCGCATTGCGTTTTTTTATTCTTCTCTTCCGTTTTAATAATTCAGTGTGCACATGCGCATTGCGTATTCATATTTCTTTTTCCTGTTCCTACTCAAAACTGTTTACAGATCACAACCATCTCACGAACGTGCGTTCATGGGGAGCGTTTCGCCATCCGAAAGGAAAAAACGTAATGAAAATAAAACCACAATGAATGAGTTTTCTCTCGAATAACGCGCGCTTGCGCAAGCACGCACACACATAAACACATTCACACCCTAATAGAATAGTTTTTTGTTTTTTTTAGCCCAGCATAACAAACATGAAGCTAAACTCATACACTTTAATTTAGGTTGTTTACCTTCATATTATCAAGAACTTACTTATAAACGTGTTGAATTCTTTGCAAACGTGTGTAATAAATTTACCGAAGATTGACTTGAAAAGAAGTTGTTAGAGAGGAGACATTTTCCCCCAATATGATGATGCGTGTTGGATAACAAAAAGATCAAGATGTAGGAATCAATTTCACGTTATAATGGGATCCCATAATTCAGCTGAAGCCAGCGATATCCTAGGGTTATACATTTTATCACATTTGAAAAAGAAATTCCCAAGTCAAACATATTTTTTATTACAGTTACGAGCTACAAATCAATAGATAGACGCAGGAGTGGCTGTGTGGTAAGTAGCTTGCTTACCAGCCACATGGTTCCGGGTTCAGTCCCACTGCGTGGCACCTTGGGCAAGTGTTTTCTACTAAGCCTCGGGCCGACCAAAACCTTGTGAGTGGATTTGGTAGAAGCCTGTCGTATATATGTATGTATATGTATGTGTGTGTGTGTATGTTTGTGTGTGTGCATGTTTGTGTGTTTGTCCCCCCAACATCGCTTGACAACCGATGTTGGTGTTTTCGTCCCCGTAACTTAGCGGTTCGGCAAAAGAGACCGATAGAATAAGTACAAGGCTTAAAAAGATTAAGTCCTGGGGTCGATTTGCTTGACTAAAGGCGGTGCTCCAGCATGGCCACAGTCAAATGACTGAAACAAGCAAAAGAGTAAAAGAGTAAAGAGTAAACTAAACCCACAACAGACTGAGTTGTGTGGTAGGAAGCTTCCTTCCCAACCATATGGTCCTGGGTTCAATTCTTATTTCTTTACTACCCACAAGGGGCTAAACACAGAGGGGACAAACAAGGACAGACAAAGGGATTAAGTCGAGTACATTGACCCCTAGTACGTAACTGGTGCTTAATTTATCGACCCCGAAAGGTTGAAAGGCAAAGTCGACCTCGGCGGAATTTGAACTCAGAACGTAAAGACAGACGAAATACTGCTAAGCATTTCGCCCGACGTGCTAACGTTTCTGTCACTTCACCGTCATCTGGGGCCCGTCATCTGTGTGTGTGTGTCTTTGTGTTTGTTCCTCCACCACTACTTGATGACCAGTGTTGGAGTGTTTACATCCCTGTAACTTAGCGCTTCAGCAAAAGAGCCCGATACAATAAGTAACAGGCTTTATAAAAAATAAGTACCGGGGTCGATTAGTTCGACTAAAAATTCTTCAAGGTGGTGCCCCAGCATGGCCACAGTCTAACGACTGAAACACGTAAAGAGAATAAAAGAATACATATTCATCAATGAACAGAAACTACAAATCGCTGAATACCGTAATATGGCAGCAATAAATTTCTAGACATAATAATAATCCTTTATATTAACCCTCATCATAAGTCTTGCCAAAATGTCAACTATATCGATTGCCTTTCAAACCACCCCAAAACCGTCATAAATAATATTGCCTAAAGCATCTCTCTCTCTCTCTCTCTCTCTCTCTCTCTCTTCTCTCTCTCCCTCTTTCTCTCTCTCTCTCTCTCTCTAACTGTTAGATCTATCTGCTGATAAAGAAATATTCAATGACTCAGCGTCATATTACAATGACGTTCTCTTTTTCTCTCTAAAGCATTTACCATGAAAGAATAGTTTTCACCGTGATAAAACAACAGACCAATGAACAATAAAGTAATACTCTAATCTATAAACCCCTTTTTATTACTGTCGGAGCAACGTCAATAGCAATTTTTTTTCTTTGATAAACACTTCAGTTTATACTATAAAGGGAGCGGATAGTAAGCAGTTATCCCCTGGGTGTAGAAGTTACGGGTTGGTGTTCTTGGGTGGGAAGTGAAGGTGAGGAGGCAAGAAAGGATTAACATGGCGGGGTGGTTAACTAAGCTGCAACTGGAATGTATCGAAAAAAATTTGAGGCTCAAATTCTGTATGAGGACTACAAAAAATGGTCTCTTCCCAACATCTGAAGATGCTCCTTTCGTTTAGTTGCACAAGCTGCTTCGCCAGTTGTATTTCTCTGTTTTGAACTCAATGCTTCACTTGATAACAATGTTAGCCATTACCTCGGCCATTTACGCTTTCAGATAGATTTTAACAACAGGTGAGATGTAGCATTTCTCTTAATGCTTCATCGAATAAATTTGATATGGGCCTAAACGGTAACAACAAAAATCTATCTAATAGAAATGTGTCTAAAATATAACAAAGCCAGGCGTCGTAAGCCTAAATTAGAAACAATTAAATATGTAATCTAATTATTGATTTGAGATTTTGACACAAGGCCAGTCAGTTTAGAGGAGGAGATAAATCAATTACATTAACCCCAGGACACATTCTTCTGCTTAGTGTAGGAGAGTTAGCCTTAGCGTTACGGATCTTAAGCGGGATGATGCAATAACCCCCCACTTAAGGGCATTGCGAGCTCAACAGAAACTTATGAGTGCTTAGAGATGTATCTTGGCTTTACGTTAAAATTAAACTATGAACTTCATATTTTTGGCACAAGGCCAGTAATTTCGGGAGAGGGTGTGTAAATCGATTACAATGTCCCCAGTACTCAACTAGTACTTAATTTATCGACCCCGAAAGGATGAAAGGCAAAGTAGACCTCAGTGGAATTTGAATTCAGGACTTAACGACGGACGAAATGCCATTTTGACTAGCGTGCTAACGGTTCTACCAGTCCTATGCAAATACAATATACCTAATATTTGTTTCAAATTTTGGAACAAGGTCAAGAATTACGGGAGATGGGTTAAGTCGATTACATCGACTCTAGAGCCCTATGAAATGTGATAATTAGTTTCAAGTTTGGGCATAAGGCCAGCAATTTCGGGGGAGGATTAAATCGATTGTATCGACCCCACTGCTCAACTGGTACTGGTACCATTTTCATCGACCCACCCTGAAAGGATAAAAAACAAAATCGATCTCGCAAAGACGGACGAAATGCCGCTGTTTTGCCCGCCGTTCTAACGATTCTGTCAGTTCGCCGCCCTATACAATTATTCAATTCAATTTAATTTTTATTGGCTCAAAAAGCAAAAGCAAGGCCATGTAGGGGGACAGGGAGTTATGTACAGGGAAGGTGGTCATACAAAGAGTTCAGACCATTTCTGGTCAAAAGAGACTTTGAACCGAGCTGTCGTCGGCATCTTCACTATCTCGTCCGGCAGCTTATTCCACGGATCCGCAACCCGGACGGAGAAAGCCCCTCTCCTTCGATTGAGATGAAATCGTCACAGATAGAGCTTTTCGGAGTGACGCCGCAGCCGACGTTCTGGAGCAGGAGTGAAGAACAGCTCTTTCGAGAAGTTACACTTTCCGCTTATAATGTTGTGAGCGAGAATGAGATCACCACGACGTCGTCGTTTTTCGAGAGAATAAAGGTCGAGCGTCTTCAGCCTTTCTTCATAAGACAAATGCTTGAGACCATATTATATTAAATATAATATACACAATATTGCTACCATGCACAACTTGGTAACTTTTTATACACAGCAAAAGTATAAGCTAGAATAGAATATATTTATAAACAAATAATTTACAAAACAAAATACACATATTTGGAGAATTTTATAATCGCAAATATTCTTAAGTTAACTATGAGAGGAACTTTATTAAATCTATATAGAATCTTTATTGAATCTATCTCCAGTCTATAGAACTAGATTATGTAGAATTTGATTATATGGAGTGATGAATATTTAAATAAATATATATAAACAAATTAAAATATGATTTATATAGCTGTAAAGTTCTAAAGAAATAGTAGACGACATCTCCAGCCATCAAAAGACCACAAAAGTAGTAATTTTTTTTTAAATTTAGAAGAAAAAATACTAAGTGGACACCAAGGCGACCAAACAAACAGAATTTCCATAAAACAGTAAAAGAAAGTAAAACCAAAAATAGAGTATAAAACAAATATGAGATTAAAAAGAATAAAGCAAGAAGAGAGAAAAGTGGTCAAAAAAACCTGCCTGATCTTTCACCAACGCCAGCCCCAGCCCACTTGTGGCACCGTCGCCATCGTTGTAAACGCTATTACTAGTTGTGGAATAATGCCATAAACCACAGCTAAACATTGCTAGACATAGCTGGAGGAGGGTGTTAGAGAACGTAGTTTAGTGAGAGATCATAGGAGTGACTTCAATGTGAAGATGAAAGAAAACATATATCGTACGCTTTGGTCTAAGACATCAACAACAAGGAAAGAAAGAAAGAAGGAAAGAAGGAATTGAATAAGGGGGAGAGAGAGAGGAGAGGCGGGGAGAGAATAAGAGACAAAGAGACACAGTGCGAAAAAAAAATCGGAAAGAAAAAAAAATCGATAAATCCAAAACAACTCTATCCACAACCTACTACGAGAACTGGCCAACAACTGATTTTTAACTGATGCAGTCAAGTGGAGCATCAGTGACCAGGTCATGAATGTATGACGAGAAACTTTGGTACCTAATAATATATAAGTTTATTATTTGAAAGTAATAATAATGATAATATAATAATAATAATAATAATAATAATAATATAATAATAATAATAATAATAATAATAATAATAATAATAATAATAATAATGATGATGATGATGATAATAATAATAATAATAATAATAATAATAAATAATAATAATAATAAAATGATTATAATAATAATAATAATAATAATAATAATAATATTAATAATGATAATAATATAATATAATATAATATAATAATAAATGATGATAATAATAATAATAATAATAATAATATAATAATGATATAATAATATAATAATATAATAATAATAATAATAATCATAATAATAATAATAATAATAATATAATAATAATAATAATAATAATAATAATAATAATAATGATGATAAATAATAATAATAATAATAATAATATAATAATAATAATATAATAATAATAATAATATAATAATAATAATATAATAATATTAATAATAATAATAAAATGATAATAATAATAATAATAATAATAATAATGATGATGATGATGATAATAATAATAATAATAATAATAATATAATATAATAATAATAATAAAAATGATGATAATAAAATAATAATAATAATAATAATAATAATAATCATAATAATAATAATATAATAATAATAATAATAATAATATAATAAATAATAATAATAATAATAATGATAATAATAATAATAATAATAATAATAATAATAATAATATAATAATGATAATAATGAAATAATAATAATAATAATAATAATAATAATAATAATAATAATAATACTTTCTGCTAAAAGCACAAGGCCCGAAATTTTGGGGGGGGAGGGGATAGTCAATACATCGACCCCAGTGCGTAAATGGTGCTTATTTCATCGACTCCGAATGGACGAAAAGCAAAGTCGACTTCGGTGGAATTTGAACTCAGAACATAAGGAAATGCTGCTAAGTATTCTGCCAGGCTTATTAATGAGTCTGTCAGCTCGACGCCTTATTACTACTACTAATAATAGTGATAATAAAATAGTAAAAGTAATTATAATAGTACGTGTGTATCCTTTAGTTATTGCAATGACTCTACCACGATGTAACTGTTTTAATTGCAACAACGCATCAGATCAGATCAAGTTATTTTGAAATCCTTGAAATCTATAAACAATACCGTGAGTGGCTGTGTGGTAAGTAGCTTGCTAACCAACCACATGGTTCCGGGTTCAGTCCCATTGCGTGGCATCTTGGGCAAGTGTCTTCTGCTATAGCCCCGGGCCGACCAATGCCTTGTGAGTGGATTTGGTAGACGGAAACTGAAAGAAGCCTGTCGTATATATGTATATATATATATATGTATGTGTGTTTGTGTGTCTGTGTTTGTCCCCCCTAGCATTGCATGACAACAGATGCTGGTGTGTTTACGTCCCTGTCACTTAGCGGTTCGGCAAAAGATACCGATAGAATAAGTACTGGGCTTACAAAGAATAAGTCCCGGGGTCGATTTGATCGACTAAAGGCGGTGCTCCAGCATGGCCGCAGTCAAATGACTGAAACAAGTAAAAGAGTAAAAGAGTATAATATCTTCAGTTAATCCAGCCTTAATTCAGATTATTCTCTCTTTCAGGGTTATTACTATTAACACTGCTAGGTTATTCCTACTGACAGATTATTCGTGCTATTAGTTATTTCATTGCCCGATTATTCCCATTACTAGTTTAGTCCCATTTAAATTATTCCTACTTCAGCCCAGTTATTCCTCCCACTGTGAGCCAGGTTAATCTCCCTCTCGGGTTATTCCTACGCTAGATCATTCCTACTCTTAGCCAGATTATTCCCACAGTCAGAGATATTATTCTCTCTGACATATTATTCCTATTCTGGGCCATTGCTACTGGCAGCCAGGTCATTCTTACTATCAACCGAATTGTTCTTACGGCAAATTTGTTCCCATTTCTGAGTATTTCCATTGTCATCCAAGTTAATCCATCTTCTAAATTTTTATCATTACTAGATTATTCTTAACTACCAGATTATTCTCACGACCAGGTTATTCTTGCTATCATTCAAATTATTCCCACGGTATCTGCAGATACTTCATATAACCACGATGCCAAATTTTGGCTACTTCCAAGAGAAATCGCTACTAGTTGCTTTTGAAGTCTTCTTTGAACAGTCAGGTGTCAGTTTATGTTCTAGGGAATTAGTAATAATGGTACACCCCTCCCACATGATGAATGGAATAACCTATACCAACATAAGTAAAGAGAAGTACGTGTAGTACAAGAGTACGTAGCAGCTGGTTAGAGTTTATTCTTTGCTTTGTGTACTGCTGTTTTTCTACAGTGTCTGAGTGTTTTGGGCTGCTTTGTAGCGTTTTTTTTTTTTTGTGGTTGTGCTGTCTCTTCACATTTTTGAGTAGAGATGGCTGAGTTCTATTCGGGCCTGAACGGTTCAGAAGTATCGTCAGAAGTATCGTTCTCAGAATTATCGTCATCCGTGGAGGAGCTAGTAAGAGCTGTGGAAGTAATGGACGAGTGTCTAAAAAAGAAAAGTTTTGCAGAGGCAACAGAGGTTCTTAAAAAAGAGGTAAGTCTGAAAAATTTGAAAAAATTTGAGAAAGTGTTGAATAGAGAAGGTGGTGACGTTAAATTGTCACCATGGAAGAAAGGAAAATAATCTATAAGGTATATTTAATTAAAGAAAAAAGAATCGAAAGCGAACCTACAGAAGTAATAGAAAAGGTCAGGCAGAACGCTTTGTCGATACCTTCAAGAGATCCCTCAGAAAATCAAATAAGGAAGTCATGGATGAGGTGGCTGTACAGCAATTCTTAAGAGTGTACCTTGTGACACCAAATCTGAATACACCAGCAGGTGGCTCACCAGCAGAGCTGATGTTTGCAAGGAAAGTAGAATCGGTCCTTGATAACTTACTACCTGGCAAGAAAAGAAAAAGTGCTAGGGAAGACATAGCAAGATTGTTGAAAGTTGGTGCAAAGGTGTATATGAGGGCATACAAGAATGGAAGGCAGAGCTGGGGAGACGGCGTAATTACCAAAGGCATAGGTAAAATGATGTATTGGATAATAAGTTAAAAAGGTATACAAAAGAGACATAGGAACCAACCAAGAGATTCTTGGAAAGTGAACCAAAGAAGTTGGAGGAACCAATGGAATGGTTGTACAATACGTTCCAAGTACCAATGTCACTGCAGGGGATTGAACCCAGGCGAGGAAAAGAAAATATATAGAGTTTCTGAAAATAGATGCCACGCACAAAGAATATAAAATTGTACAGGAAAAAAAATCAAAAACCGGAGGTGGAGTGAGAAAAATTATTGCTTAGTAGAATGACTCTTCCTCAGAAAAACTTAAAAGAGATGTTGTGAGGAATTAGTAATAATGGTACAACCACCAAGGCGGCGAGTTGGTAGAAACGTTAGCACGCCGGACGAAATGCTTAGCGATATTTCGTCTACCGCTACGTTCTGAGTTCAAATTCCCCGAGGTCGACTTTGCCTTTCATCCTTTCGGGGTCGATTAAATAAGTACCAGTTACGCACTGGGGTCGATTAAATAAGTACCAGTTACGCACTGGGGTCGATATAATCGACTTAATCCGTTTGTCTGTCCTTGTTTGTCCCCTCTGTGTGTAAGCCCCTTGTGGGCAGTAAATAAATAAGGAACGTTAGTACGCGTGGCGAAATGCTTAGAGGTATTTCGTCTGTCTTTATGTTCTGGGTTCAAATTCCGCCGAGGTCGACTTTGCCTTTCATTCTTTCGGAGTCGATAAATTAAGTGCCAGTTTCGTACCGGGGTCGATCTAATCGACTGGCCCCTTCCCTAAAATTTCGGGCCTTGTGCCTATTGTAGAAAAGAATAATGGTACACTCCCCTCACACGTGACGAATGGAATAACCTATTCATTCTAAGTAAAGAGAAGTACGTGGAGTGTCAGAGAACGTAGTAAGCGGTCAGAGATAGTCGTGTCTTACTTGTCTTACTAAGAATAGGTGTTATAATAATACATTTTAAGGATATAACAGTATACGTGGAAAGAAACAATGCAATTATTAAGAAGAATAGTTAAAATTGATGCAGGCAAGATTTCACAGCTCTAGCATCACTCCTTCATGAACTTTTCAGTCCACCCTCGTTTCATAAATGCTAGGCTTGTGTGGAGAACGTAGTGTTGCCCATCACGTTTGCAGAGAGCATTGAGCTTGATACTGTTAAATGTTCCGTTGAAATCATTGCAGCTCTTGAAATCATTGCTGGATAGACAGACATAAGCAGGAAGAAGATTTCAGAGGACAGAAAGGATGAGAATAATGAGCACCCTATGAGGGACAAGAGGTAGAAAGACAAATCGAGTCACATACCTGAATGATAAAAGTGCAAAACCAGCAAAATTCGAGGAAAAGAATCCATTACTGTATCGATAGAAAGAAAACCGAAGCAGGAGACATCATGCCTGTGAGCCAAAGGTTAACGTGTGTCTAATAATGCCTGAATAGCACTTGGTCGAAAGAGCCATCTCTGTGTACATTCCAGGCTATGTGCATGAGTGCTTACCGCACTATCCCAGATGCCGGATATAGTACTCTACTGAGGACCTTCCTTGAGCCTTGTAAAACATCTGCAGTTGGAGCAGAGTAGTTACTGGGATGCAGTCCTAGATACGTTAAGGATCTATTTTATTTCCAGGAGAGATCCACAGTGATAGTGAGGTTACTCAACCGGTGGGACTATGAGGACTCTAGGCCGAGTGCCGTTCGTGTTTAATGTTGTGGTGGTGTATTCTTAATATGAACAATCTCCTTCAATTTTGTTTAAGGAAACATAGTTGGCATAGTTCCAAGATGCACATG
>NW_021825679.1:12500-14904 GCF_006345805.1 Octopus sinensis | reverse complement strand
TCCTTCCTTCCTTTCTTCCTTCCTTCCTTCCTTTCTCTTCCTTCCTTCCTTTCTTTCTTCCTTCCTCCCTGCCTTCCTTCATTCCTTCCTTCCTTTCTTTCTTCCTTCCATCCTTCCTGCCTTCCTTCCTTCCTTTCTTCCTTCCTGCCTTTCTTCCTTCCTTCCTTCCTTCCTTCCTTTTTTTCTTCCTTCCTTCCATTCTTTCTTTCTTCTATCCTCTCTAACATTCTGTCCCCATTCTGTCTCTCCTTGTTTCATCTCTCTTTCTCTTTTGCTCTGTAGGCCATCCTTTCTCTCTTTTTCTTTCTTTCTTTCTCTCTTTCTTTCTCTCCTTCTCTCTCTTTCTCTACTTCCTCCTCTCTTTCTTTCTCTCTCTCCCACACTTTCTCTCTTTCCCTCCCTATATCTTCATCTCTCTCTCTCTCTCTCTTTCCCTCCCTATATCTTCATCTCTTTCGTTCTCTCTCTCCCACACTTTCTCTCTTTCCCTCCCTATATCTTCATCTCTTTCGTTCTCTCTCTCCCACACTTTCTCTCTTTCCCTCCCTATGTCTTCATCTCTCTCTCTCTCCCACACTTTCTCTCTTTCCCTCCCTATATCTTCATCTCTTTCTCTCACTTTCTCTCCTTCCCTCCCTAAATCTTCATCTCTCTTTCTCTACTTCCTCCTCTCTTTCTCTCTCTCTCACTTTCTCTCTTTCCCTCCCTATATCTTCATCTCTCTCTCTCTCTCTCTCACTTTCTCTCTTTCCCTCCCTATATCTTCATCTCTCTTGCTCTTTCCCTCCCTCTCCCTCTCTCTCTCTCCCATTCTTTCTTTCCTCCTTCCCATTCACCATCTCTGACTTCTTGATTTCTGAAAACAACTGTTTATAGTCAACACTCAAAATAGGTTTCATGGGGACAAACAGACAGACGGGCAAACAGACAGACAAACTGCTTACTCATATTACAGACTGATAATGCAACACCACCAACACCACCACCACCATTACCCTGCCCCTTTCTGTGACACAGACAGCCCTTATGACCCAGCCATATGAAAACTGGGTACAATTTAGCCTCACTCTACTAATGTAAACCCCTATTTTTATCTATAAGCCTATATACTACTCTACAAACTAACATATACACATACCTATTTGTCTTTCTCACCTTTCTGCCTATCTGTATACCTATATTCCTATCTATCTATCTATCTATCTATCTATCTATTTTTTAATTTTTAATTTTATTTATTTATTTATTTATTTTTTTGTTCCCTTTTACGATCCCTCTTGATTGAAAACCTACGCCACCCCCCCCCTTTTTTTGTTTCTTTTGTTTTTTGTTTTTTTCATCCCCCAAAAGAAAAGCTCTACCTTGTAACTTGTCCTATCTGTGCGCAGCCCTGTGTGGCCAATAAAGAAACTTATCTATCTATCTATCTGCCTGCCTGCCTGCCTGTCTCTGTCGTCTATCTATCTATCTATCTATCTATCTATCTATCTATCTATCAGCCTGTCTGTCTCTCTATTTGTCTGTCTGTCTATCTATCTATCTATCTATCTATCTATCTATCTATCTATCTATCTATCAGCCTGTCTGTCTCTCTATTTGTCTGTCTGTCTATCTATCTATCTATCTATCTATCTATCTATCTATCTATCTATCTATCTATCTATCTATCTATCTATCAGCCTGTCTGTCTCTCTATTTGTCTGTCTGTCTATCTATCTATCTATCTGTCTATCTGGTCAATCACTCATCAACTTCTTCCAGTATCACTTGAAGAGGAAGGTGAGAGTAGAGAGGGAAGTTTTGTATAGTGAATGCTTAAAAAAAAAAAAGATGGGTGAATGTAGCAAGGATGGCACGTGTGAATGACGGAGCCAGTTTGAGCATAATCCTATGAACCAAAAGAAAAAAAAATGAAAGGAAAAAAAGCGATCCACTTACTGTAATGTGTTTTCTTTTTGCATGACACTATTGCCAAGGTTCCTGTGGTCTTTTCCGTAGACTTTTCTATCCATGGACAAACCTAATCTGTTCTCCCCTTTTACTTTGACATTACTGTGATACACGATCCCTATTGATTAGCCCCACTTACTTTTTTTTTCTTTTTCCCACGATCCCTTTTATTTGGAATTCCCCCCTTTTTTGCTTTTCCCCCTTCTCTTCTTCCCCAAAAAGAAAAGCTCTACTTTGTATTTTGTCCCTTGTGTTTAGCCCTGCGTGGCCAATAAAGAAATCTATCTATCTATCTATCTCTATCTATCTATCTATCTTTCTATCTATCTACCTATCTATCTATCTATCTATCTTTTCTATCTATCTTTTCTATTTATTTCATTTCTATCTATCTATATACCTATCTTTCTTTCTTTCTTTCTTTCTTTTTCTCTATCTTATTTCTGTCATTAGA
>NW_021825679.1:0-7500 GCF_006345805.1 Octopus sinensis | reverse complement strand
TCTGTGTGCCTTGGGTGTGTGCTGCGGTTTGCTGTGGTGTTCTTATTTTCACTGTATTGAAAATGCTTTACATAATATGTGTGCAGTGCTTAGTAGTGCTATTTTTCTGTATGTTACATACATTCATAAGTCCTGGTGTTTTGGTTATATATTTATCTCTATGTTTTTTTAATCATACCTAATGCACCTATTATTGTTTTCATTATCAGCTCCGCATTTGAGTTACTTCTATTTCCAGATCTTTGTATTTTTGAGAGTTTCTTCATGTCTTTTACAGATGCATAGTCATCTGTTGATATTGATACATTGATCAGAAGGAATTATTTTTCTTGGTGATCTCTGACAACTATATCTGGCCTATTAGCCTTGATTTCTCTATCTGTGTGTATTGGCAGATCCCAGAGTACGGTTGCTTTGTCATTTTCAAGACCTTTTCTGGGGTGTACCTATAACATCTTTATTTTTGTTGTATCATCATCATCATCATCATCATTATTATTATTATCATTATTATTATTATTAAGGTGGTGAGCTGGCAGAATTGTTAGCATGCCAGGCGAAATGCTTAGCAGTATTTCATCTGTCTTTATGTTCTCAGTTCAAATTCCGCTGAGGTCAACTTTACCTTTCATCCTTTTGGGGTGGATAAACTAAGAACCAGTTGCATACTGGAGTCGATCTAATCAGCTGACCCATCCCCCAAAATTTCAGGCCTTGTGCCTAGAGTAGAAGAGATTCTTTGGGGATTGATAAAATAAATACCAGTTGAACCCTGGGGTCGATGTAAACAATTCACCCCTCCCCGCGAACTTGCTGACCTTGTGCTAAAGTTTGAAACCATTATTGTTATTATTATTATTATTATTATTTATTATTATTATTATCATTATTATTTATTTATTTATCTTATATGAGCTGTTCGAAATATTGCCCAGGGACCTCAAAAACAACAAGTTGAACATTTACTGTGAGTGTTGTCATTATCAACTTCATAATCATCATCATCAACATCACTATCATCATCATCACCATCATCATCATCACCATCATCATGGTGGCAAGCTCCAGAATCGCTTGCATGCTGGGTGAAATGCTTAGTGGCATTTTTGTCTGTCTCTCCAGATTCTGAATTCAAATGTTACTGAGGTCGACTTTCCTTTTCATCTTTTGGGGTTGATAAAACAAGTACCAGTCATGCACTGGGGTCAATGCTATTGACTAGTCCCATCCCCAAAATGTCTGGCCTTGTACCTACAGCAGAAAGGATTATTATTATTATTATTATTATTATTATTATTGTTGTTATTATTATTATTATTGTGGAGGCACATGGCCTAGCAGTTAGAGCAGCAGACTCGCGGTCAAGGGATCGCGGGTTCGAATCTCAGACCGGATGATGATGTGTGTGTTTATGAGCGAAACACCTAAGCTCCACGCGGCTCAGGCAGGAGTTAATAGCGAACTTCTGCTGACTCTTTCGCCACAACTTTCTCTCACTCTTTCCTCCTGCATCTTGCAGCTCACCTGCGACAGACTGGCATCCCGTCCAGGTGGGGAACCTATACGCCAAGGAAACTGGGAAACCAGCCCTTATGAGCCAGGGATGGCTTGAGAAGGAACAAACAATTATTACTATTATTATTATTATTATTTTATTATTATTATTATTATTATTATTATTATCATTATTATTATTGGTATCACTGTCATCATTGTCGTCATGATCATTGTCATCAGCATCATCATCATCATCCTCATCTTCGTCATCATCCTATATTTGCATCAATTTTGTCTTATACTGCAATTCCCCCTTTTTCAGTACCATTGCGGCAAATAAAAGACTTTACCATTTCCACCAACATAGCTCCATTGTTGATGTTGTGGTTGTTACCGTGACGATAATTTCAATGATAGAAAATAGAAGCAGGGCATAGTGAGGTGGGGGCGGGGTGAAGGAGAGAAGGAAAGAAAAAAGGAAAACAGGGGTTTCTCTGAGAAACAAATACAATAGAAAGCAAAAGCCAAAAAAAAAAATGACAAAACGAAATGAAAATGCTTTTAACATTGGAATTTGTAAATAATTATAATCGACATTTTACATTTAATTCTAGAAAATTCCATTCCACACGCACACACATGCAAACTTCCTCCATACAACAATTACTGCACACACACACACACACAGATGGACACACATGCACACACACCACACCAAATGATAATCTATTGCTCACACTTGCCATCTCTAACTAGATAAGAAAATCTATATTCTTCCATACCATTCAACACTTCATTGCACCATACGATGGCATGCCATTCCATTACCATACCATGGCAGTGCTATTCTATACAATACTGTATGGTGTCATACTGTAACAGTAAAATAGAGTAAAATGGAGTAGCACATGCTACTCCATACGTTACTAGAAATACTATATTGCATTACAATGCACTGAACCATAATCACAACCATGGACTACACCAGGAGACTTATGCCAATGCAAGCCTGTCCATTCAGAAGTACACACACAGGTAATTACACTTGGTCATTTGGCAATTTCTTCTTCTCCTCCTTCTTTGGACATTTCTCTTTCTCCTTTCCGATGAAGAGCTATGCTCAAAGCATTAAACTCTCTCAAGCTAATATACTTCTTTTGCACATCTTCATGTTTGTTGTTTTTCTCTTTTTTTTTTCGTTTTTTTATATCGTTTATTTGAATTGTTTGTTTATTTCCTGGAGGCCTTCTGACAAATTCTCACTTATTAGAAAGTGAAATGACCTACGTTATCATCATCATCATCATCATCGTTTAGCATCCGCTTTCCATGCTAGCATGGGTTGGACGGCTCAACTGGGGTCTGGGAAGCCAGAAGGCTGCACCAGGCCCAGTCTGATCTGGCAATGTTTCTACAGCTGGATGCCCTTCCTAACGCCAACCACTCCGTGAGTGTAGTGGGTGCTTTTTACGTGCTACCGGCACAGGTGCCAGACGAGGCTGGCAAATGGCCACGATCGGATGGTGCTTTTTACGTGCCACCGGCACGGGGGCCAGGCAAGGCTGGCAATGACCACGATCGGATGGTGCTTTTTACGTGCCACCGGCACGAGGCCAGTCAGGGCATTACATAACGGAAACTGTGAAGTTTGACGGTCTTCTTTCAGTTCCCATCTACCAAATCCATTCACAAAGTTTTGGTCAGCCCGAGGCTATAGTAGAAGATGCTTGCCCAAGGTGTCATGCAGTGGGACTGAACCCGGAACCATGCGGTTAGGAAGCTAGCTTCTTACCACACAGCCACGCCTGCACCTATATATTACCATCATCATCGTTTAGCATCAATTTTCCATGCTGGCATGGGTTAGACAGTGTGACTGAAACTGGTAAGCTGGAGAGCTGCACCTGGTTCCATGCCAAATCAGACTGGAACCTGGTGCAGCCCTCTGGCTTGCTAGTTCCGGTCGAACCATCTAACCCATGCCAGCATGGAAAGCATACGTTAAATGCTGCTGCTGCTGCTGATGATGATGATGATGATGATGCTGATGTTAAATGCTTATGATGTCAATGACAACGATGATGATGATGATGATGATGATGATGATGATGATGATGATGGCAATGATGATGATGATGATGATGATGATGGCAATGACAACGATGATGATGATGATGATGATGATGATGATGATGCTGATGTTAAATGCTTATGATGTCAATGACAACGATGATGATGAATATGATGATTAATGATGGCATGATGATGATGATGATGATGATGATGATGATGATGATGATATGATGATGATGATGCTGATGTTAAATGCTTATGATGTCAATGACAACGATGATGATGATGATGATGATGATGATGATGGCAATGACAACGATGATGATGATGATGATTATGATGATGATGTGATGATGGCAATGATGATGATGATGGCAAATGATGATGATGATGATTTGATGATGATGATGATGATGATGATGATGATGGCAATGATGATGATGATGGCAATGATGATGATGATGATGATGTTGATGATGATGATGATGATGATGATGATGATGGCAATGATGATGATGATGATGATGATGATGATGATGTTGATGATGATGCTGACGACGACGACAACAATGATAATGATGATGATACACACACACACACACACACACACACACACATTCTGTCCACTTTTGATTTTTTTTCACTCAAAAAATGTAACAAGTCAAACACATGATACACCACAGTGTTAATTCTCATTGTCTCCTGCTGATCTCTTCTACCACCACCACCACCACCACCATCACCTCAACCCTCACAATTCTTCGCCACCAATGCCACCACTATCGTCATCATCAAAATCATTGCCACCACCACCACCACCACCACTATCACCACCAGTATCATCATCGCAGTCACTACCGTCACTACTGTCGAAGTCACCACCATCATCCTCACCACCACCACCACCACCACCACCACCACCACAACCATCATTATTACTATTTATGATTATCTCTCTCACACCCATTTTCTTTCTCTCTCTCTCTTTTACTCCCCTCTCCCCCTTTTCCCTCACTTACTCCCCTCTCTCTCCCCCTCTTCTCTCACTTACTCCCCTCTCTTTCTCTCCTCTATCTTCTCTATATACCTGTGTGTGTGTATTTATATACATACATATACAAACACATATATATATATATATTTGTATATACATACATATATATATATATATCTTTATATATTTAAGAGTATGTTACTCCCCCTCTCTCTCTCTCTTACTCCCCCTCTCCCTCTTATTCCCCCTCTCTCTCTTACTCTCCACTCTCTCCTTTTCCGTTCTCTCTCGTCTTTCATATCTATAATTAGAGGAGAATTTCAATCAATTTACTTGTTTCTTTTTTTATATTTTTTGCTACTGATTTATTTATGACTCTACGCAAATGTCTTTTTATAGAGTAGGGTGTGTGTGGTGTGTGTATGTGTGTATGTCTATGGCTAAATGTGTATGTATATACAAGTATATATATATATATATGTGTGTGTGTAGTTTACAATGTCTCTATATGTTTATGTGTGTGTGAATATGTTTGTATAGGAGTGTGGATCTGTGTGTGTGTGCATGTGTGTCTAGATATGTTGACTTGGTACAGCATGGTTGAATGGTTAAGAAATTCACTTCACAATTCCTAGGTCCCAGGTTCACTCCCACAGCGAGGCATCTTACACAAATGTTATTTATCATAGCCTCAGATCAATCTAAGCCCATGTAGCTGGAAACTGTGTGGAAGCCCTTCAGCAGTCCCATCTTAAAAGCATCACAGAACCACTACCAAAGCAATGCTCTGGCTCCCTTAAATACATAGACTGGTTCCGGGGTCAACTCTCCTAGTGTGCCCCTACTGTAAGATGGCACTCCAGTCAGATGGATTGTAGCAGTAAATCAACTGGTCCACCTGCATCATACCAAGTGCCATCATAGAGTCATACTGAATCTCAGTGGAATTATGTGTGTGAGTAAACATGTCCATGGAGTATTTAGCTACCTACAAATTCAATGAGCAGGTAACAAGGTTGACCAAATAACTGAATCCTCGACGTTGAAATTGACCAATTTTAATTTACTTGTATAGCTGTGTGTGACTTAGTGGTTAGCATATTTGGCTCGTGATTGTAAGACCATGAGTTCAATTCTAGGCAGCACATTGTGTCCATGAGCAAGGCATTTTATTTCCTGTTGCTCCGGTCCACTCAGCTGGCAAAAATGAACAGTACCTATTTCTTTATTACCTACAAGGGGCTAAACACAGAGGGGACAAACAAGGACAGACATAGGTATTAAGTCGATTACATCGACCCCAGTGCGTAACTGGTACTTAATTTACCGACCCCGAAAGGATGAAAAGCAAAGTCGACCTCGGCGGAATTTGAACTCAGAACGTAACGACAGAAAAAATACCGCTAAGCATTTCGCCCAGCATGCTAACGATTCTGCCAGCTCGCCACCTTAAAATGAACAGTACCAGTAATTCAAAAGAGCCAACCTTGTCACATTCTATGTCACTCTGAATCTCCCTGAGAACTACATTATGGTTATGCATGTCTATGGAGTACTCAGCCATTTGTACATTAATTTCACGAGTACGCCATTCTGTTGATCGGATCAACCAGAATCCTTGTCATTGTATCTGACGGAGTGCCAACTTTGTATTTTTTTCAGTCTTGCATATGTGTGTATATCAGTGTATGTTTGTGTGTGTGTGTGTGTGTGTGTGTGTGGTGTGTGCATGTGTGGATATGTGGAATACTAGACGTGTACGTGTGTGTGTCTGTATTAGTGTTTATGTCTGTAAAAGTTTAAGAGAATGAGTGGTGGTGGAGGTGGTGGGGGTGTACCAAAAAAATCTAAATTTTAGTAAATTTTGTGTTGTTTTCCTGTTTTCCAGACAGTAAATTATCGTTTGGCTATTATCTAAAAGCATAATTACATATGCGTATGTATGAATACGTTTATATATGTGTATATATGTATATGTGTGCATCTAGGTTTGTATATGTATGTATATTCATGTATGTGTGTATATATGCTTCCATATGTGTGTGTATATGTGGTGTATGTCTGTATATATGTCTGTATGGATGTAAGTATGTAACATGTATTTAAGAATGTAATATGGAAGTATATATGTGTGTGAGCTTGTATGGGTGTATTCATATATGGATGTGTGTGTGTATTTGTAAGTATATATATATATATATGTTTTCCAGATGTATGTATATATGGTGTCTTCTAAGATTTATATAAATTCTTGTTTTGCAAAATTCCAGTTTGTCACCAAGAAACTGAGACAGCTTCTTCGTGTAAACTGAGGCAGTTCCAGGAGATTGTAAATATGTGTGCACATATATGGATGTGCAGCTACACAGATAGATATATGCATTGTCTAACCATTTTTATTTATCAGAATTCCTCAAAGATAGAATTCTGGTAAATAACAAAGAAAGTTCCATTGTTGGAATTCTGAAAACAACAGTAAGTGCTACATGCTGAAATTTCAGAAAGTCTTCAATATGTTTATTGTTCCACTTAAAGATCATATCTGTCAATAATACAGTTCTATATTTAAGAGGTGAGGAATTATGTACATTGTTTACATTATTCATTTTTGACAGATATTTGTCCTCATCTTGTTTGTTGTTAACACATCATTTCAGCTGAAATACCCTGCAGCTTTCATCAGGTGTCTGGGCGAAATTTCAAACCTGAGTTCTCATTCCTAAGATATTTTTCGATGTTGTTGTTATTATTATTATTATTATTATTATTATTATTATTATTATTATTTATTCAGGTCACTGCCTGGAATTGAACTCAGAATCTTGGGGTTAGTAGCCCATGCTATTAACCACTACACCATATACTAGGCTTAAAAAATAGTCCTGAGGTCAATCATTCGATTAAAGATTCAAGGCGGTTGCCCCAGCATGGCCACA
>NW_021825678.1:0-10000 GCF_006345805.1 Octopus sinensis | reverse complement strand
TATCGTAAATATTATGCACAAATATTTTCGGACTATTTGACGAGTACTACGCAAACACACTCGTATATATATTATATATACGCGTTCAGGCAAAAATGCATTTGTATACACACACACACACACATACACACATACACTTATACATATACACATACATGCACACACATGCATGTAAATATATATATGATGACCGGTAAATTTCACCACAGAAAATTCCACCATGGTAAACTTCACCATAGGTGAAATTATCATTATTATTATTATTATTATTATTATTATTATTATTATTATTATTATTATTATTATTTTTATTATTATTATTATTATTATTTCTATTATTATTATTATTTCTATTATTATTATATTATTATTATTAGTATTATTATTATTATTTTATTATTACTTTTTTTTTGTTCTTTCAAATTTGCTTCCATTTCTTGCCGAGTGTCTTCCCGACTCCTAGGTCAAAGAAACTCATAGTATACATTGGTAGGCCATTAAACCAAACTCAATAGTTCGTTCATTTTTTTTTTTTTTTAAGTTAAATTAAAATACATGAGCAGCAACAGTTCTCACATCGACAATGCTCTTCTCAATACTGTTGATGTACCAGTTAAGACAATCTTTTGCACTTCTTGCAGGGATGGTAAGCCAGGGATCATTCTCATATAATTTTCGGTTCCCTTCTTGATCATTCCTAGTGCTCATACGATCACTGGTATTGTAACCGCCGCCTTGAGATGCCACTTTTCTCAATTTCAATGAGTAGGTCTTATATTTTCTGAGTTTGTCAACTCTTTCGCTGAGATATTATGATCACAGGGGATGCTCATGTCGATCAATAAGCAAACTTTATTGTTTTGGTCTTTCACAACAATATCTGGTTTATTGGCCTTGATGGTTCGGTCTGTATTGTACTGGAAAGTCCCACAGAATGGTTACATTTCTCCTCAGTTAAACCTCAGGTGGTGATTATACCACTTGTCGGCAGTTTTGGTATTGTAATGCCGGCTTATTAGCCAGTGTAGATATTGGCCAACTTCTGTCATGTCTTAATTTATACTCCACTGGAGCTAAGACTTTACATCCAGAGATTAGGTGGTCCACTGTTTCAATCATGTCGTTGCAGAATCGGCATTTTGGGTCTGCTCCATTTTTCATCACATGGCCTGGTAGTTCCGGGTTAATAGGCTTTGATCTTGAGCAGCCAGGATGAAAACCTTCGCTCTCTGCTTTTAGCCCTGAGCTCCGTAGCCACTGATGGGTTTGCTTCTGGTCAACATCAGCTTGTTTGCTGCGGGTCCCATATATTGCCGTGCACCTATCAGCAATTGCTCGTGCGTTTTTTTCGTTGCCATTATTTTCACCTTCTTTGCAACAATAATTGCCGTACTTCCCTCGGTTGTTCTGTTTGGGTATCCTGCACGAGATCAATAGCAAATTTTTGCTTTCCTTTATAATAGAATGAAGCTTCTTTCGTCGTCTCTCGTGATTTTCCACGAGCTTTTAGCATCCAGTCATTTGATATTTCGAGATATTTGGCCAGTCCAATTGTGGTTGTTTTGTAAGCTAGTTCAAATTGGATCAGGCCTCGACCTCCTTGGGCTCTGGGGGTAAAGGCGATCTAAGTCTAAGTCTGCCTTGGTGGTGCATCCTATTACAACTCAGCAGCTTGCGTATTTTTCTATCTATATTATTATTATTATTATTTATTATTATATTATTATTATTATTATTATATTATTATTATTATTATTATTATTAGTGGAGTTGTGTGGCTTAGTAGTTAGGGCGTCGCATCATGATCGTAAGATTGTGGTTTCGATTCCTGGACCGGGCGACGCGTTGTGTTCTTGAGTAAAACACTTCATTTCACGTTGCTCCAGTCCACTCAGCTGGCAAAAATGAGTAACGCTGCGATGGACTGGCGTCCCATCCACATGGGGAACACATACGCCATAGAAACTGGGAAACCGGGCCCATGAGCCTGGCTAGGCTTTAAAAGGGCGCATTTATTATTTATTATTATTATAATAAATATATCTCAGGCATATTTGCAGGTAAAATTCGACGAGGAATGTTCAAAATTATTGACAATAAATATCCACGATGGGTTGTGTAAACGCAATCGATTCCCCTTTGGTATAAAGGTAGCACCTAGCATTTAGCAACAAGTTATGAACGTTATGCTCGCAGGTTCGGATTTCGTTGTAGCTTACCTTGAAGACATACTCATAAAAGGTGATCCTCGGGATTAGCATGCTGAGCATGTTAAAAATGTCTTCGGAAGAATTAAAGATTATGGGTTTAAGCTCAGCGAGGAAAAGTGTGAACTTTTTTATGCCAAAAATAACATATCTAGGGTTGATTATTGATGAAAATGGACGCAGACCAGACACGTCTAGGATGAGTGAAAAAATATTCCTCTCCCAACAAATATTAAAACGTTACAAGCATTTTTGTGGCTCGCAAATTACTACCAGGAATATATACCGAATACGTACAATTTAAGAGCACTCATGAATAACCTATTAAAAAAAGATGTTAAGTGGAAATAGTCGGTCAAATGTCAAAAAAGCTTTCGAAGAAATTAAAACCGTCTTATCGTCGGAATTGTTATCTCATTTTGATCCGAATTTAGAAAGTGGCAGTATATGCTAGTGAAAGTGGTACTGGAGCTGTGATTTTACACAAATATGAAGATAGTAGCCTGAAAGCAGTAGTTCGTGCTTCGTGTTTATTATTGCCGGCTGAGAAAAGTTACAGTCAAATAGATCAAGTGGTATTAGGCATCATATTTGCGGTAAAAAACTTCCATAAATTCATATATGAAAGAATGTCCGTCTGCAGATAGACCACCGAACATTATTGTCGATCTATGGATCAAAGAACTGTTTCCCCACACATACAGACAACGGGTTGCAGCGCTGGGGAACGATCCTGCTGAATTACGACTTCAAGGTGGAGTATTTACCATCGTAAAAATTGAGAAATGCAGAGTGATAGCAGCGTTAAAGGTCCAAAATAAAAAGAACTATTGTACAATGTTGTGCGTGAATTGCTTGTCACATTGGAGGAAATAAAAATTAATGCAGAGACGGACGAATTTATCATAAAAATGAAAAAATAATGAGATTAGAAGAAACAAATGAAAAATATGTGTGACTGGACGCAACACGTTTCGAATTTGTATTCGATATGTGATAACCTGCTTATGTATGCATAGACGATCGTAATGCCTACCTCACTACAAGGTGGAATCTTGAAGGAATACCATACTTGACATCCAGGAATTTCTCGTATGAAGTCTCTGATGGAAAGTTATGTTTACTGGACAAAAATGGATCTAGATATTGAGAAGTTGGTAAAATCTTGCAGCGAAATCACCACCTATAAAATTTCAAACTTCCATGGTCCTGACTACACAGTCTTCGCAGGACCATCAAACCTATTATGTTACCTAATAGTGGTAGATAGCTTTAAGAAATGGCCAGAAATGGGTAAAAGTAGAAAACCGACATCCATGATAACAGTGGAATACCTATACGAACTTTTTGCTAGGTATGGTGTCTCAGATACCATAGTCTCCAATAAGGGTATACAATTCACGGCGAATGAATTTGAGAACGTTTGCAAGATATACTCAACTGAACATATCACTAGTCGTCTGTATCACCCATAATCACATGAGGAAGCGGAAAGGTTCGTGGATCCATTTAAAAGAGCATTTAAGAAAGCAAGAAACTAAGCTGGTCGATGACACATCATTGACACCAAATCCAAACATATTTTCAGGTAAGTCGCCTGCGGAACTAATGTTTGCTCGAAAATTAAAGTCAATTTTCGACAAGCTACTACCTGTAAGAAAAATATAAGGAAAACACTAAATATACGACAAATCATTTTAATATCGGCGACAGGGTGTTTTTCAAAATTTATAAAAATGTAAGAGAAGCTTGAGGAGGCGGAATAGTTAGAAAAAGAATAGGCAAAATGACATATATGATCATAAGCGAAAACAGGAACACAAAAGACATTTAAACCAGCTAAAAATAGATATACGGAAAAAAGAAAAGAGATACCCATTGAAGTGTTCTATGACACCTTTCATGTTCCAACGCCACAAGAAATCGAACCTAGTCGTAGCGGTACAAGAAAGAGGAAATAAACAAAACGGTTAGAAGTATTGCCTAAACGGAAGAAATATTGAATTTCCCTAGGAGAGAAATCTCGAAAAGCGAGATGTGATGAAATAAAAATAAATAAAAAATATATTAAATAAAAATAATAATACGAACTTCCAACGAAAGTCAATCTCAAAGGGGAAGAGTCATTGATAGCTCTAGGAGGTTGGGAGAATGGACTAGCTGAAATCTTATAAAGAGTAGCGTATTGATTGTGACAAGAGGTTGGTAGACGTCGTTTGAGAGGGCGTTTTCGAGTCTCACGAATACGTCGTGTGAACAGATTGATTTTACCTCCGCATCATAAATTATATATCCAACGTTTGTTAAGCATTAATATATGTATATATATATATATATATATATATATATATAGGAGAAAGGGGTACGTTACGCCGCACTAATATATGTATAAACTTAATATAAGATGTACAAAAGGGGACAAGAACGCAAACCACACAAAGAGACGACACAAAAAACAGACAGGTCATTCGAAGCCTCTAATCTTCAGTCAGAAACCGGATCATCTTAGCAATTTCAGCTGAGTAATCCTGATATCGCTCCGATCCGGCCAGCTCCGACCATTAGATTTCTTGGAAAAAGGATCGAATGTATACGAAACAAGGACAGAAAACCGGACGATGTCACACGAATGTAAATACAAGAAACAAAAAAATAAAAATAAAAAAAAGAACAGTAATAACAGGACAGCGGGAGTCTTACGACTTCAGACAATTTAACTTAACTTGGCTGGCGTTCTTTTCGCCTTTGACCGCTGTCATGTTAACACTGTTGTCTTCGCCTGCCGCAAAGGCATTTTTTCAAAATACGCTTATGTGTTTGAATGTACACTGTATTTTATGACGACTAATATATATATATATATATAAATGAGTAACATACGCGTACAGGTGTGAATTAATGAATGGACACCTGTATCTCCGTGTGCTATTCAATTATATTTTATTCAGTTATTCCTGGAATCTGCTCTTCGGAATTATGATAGAAGGTATTTTAATATAAAATACATATCTGAATAGCCAAGAGCATATCTCCTCACTCAGCTGGGTCGTATTGTCTGCATACACTGCAAGAATATCAGGTGCTGGCACTTTTGCACCGAGTTTGATATGCACTTAATATAGTTTGGATGTGCCTATTGTTACAACCTAGCAAGGTGCCTCAATTTAAGTACCTAATTCATCTGAATTGTGGTATGTGGTGTGTGTAGAAACCAATGTGTACATATGTGTGTGTGCGTTCATATATGTATAAATAATATATATATATATATACATATATATATATCTATATATATATATATATATATAAAAATATATATATATATAAATAGATGAGTGTATTTTTTACCTTGTTAACAAGGTAAATCGAAACATGTGTCGAAAGTAAAAAATACTTGTTTAAACCTGCGTTAACTCCATTTTTTATTCATATATATATATATATATATATATATATAGTTAATCAAACAAGAAAACACAAAAACAACACATCAACGCGAGGACGTGAAACAAATAAAGTATTATTGGACGCTCAGGAAAGAAGGGGGGTTTAACGTTTCGAGCGGAGCTCTTCGTCGGAAACAAAGGAGAAGGAAAGATCCCGAGAAGGGAAGACAGAGGAAAAAAATTGCTGGCGGTGCTCACGAGGTCACATGTTTCCATATATATATATCTGGAAACACACACATATACATTGTAGCTATATTTCGTTGGTATTCAAGTTCCATTTCATTTTTTCAGGGTAATACCAGTAAAATGTTTTTTTAACACTACGCCACGGGCAGAACACACAATTTGTTCGCCTTCATTGTTGAATAAAGTCAGCCTATGGCCGCTTCACAGAAATGGCACCTCAACTATAAGGGTGATGAATTTTGCCAAAATTCAGATGTTTTCATCCTAATGAAGCGGAACATAATCAGTGGAAATGACAAACTCAAAGATATATATATATATACCTGTGTATGAGGGTGAGTCAAAGAGTAAAGCCATTTTGATTCGGACAGATATAATTAACAACACCGGCACATGTATAATACATCAAAATGAAGCTGGCCCTCTGTGGATCATATCCTTACTGCTCAGTATAGTCACCGTTTCTCTCAATAGCAATGTTCGACCTTCGAATCAGAGCATGTATCCCTGCTCCGTAATATTCTGTTGACTGTTCTTTGAGCCACTTCTCCACTACAGTTTTCACTTCCTCGTCAGTGGACTATCATCATAAATATATATAAAGTTAATACAAACATGAAAACACAAAGAGAAAAGACAACAACACGAGGACGTGGGACAAATATAGTATTATTGGACGCTCAGGAAAGAAGGGAAGAAGGAAGGTTTAACGTTTCGAGCAGAGCTCTTCGCCAGAAACATAGGAAAAGGAAAGATCCAAAGAAGGGAAGACGGAGAAAAAAAATCGCCAACGGTACACACGCGGTCACATTTTGAATGTATATATATATATACATACATACAAATTAATATATTTATATTGTGAAATTTGATTTAATACTAAATTGAATTTTTCCCTGTAAGTTTGAGGTTATGCTCCCTAATATGGTATATATTTATATATATATATATATAGAATGTATGTGTGTGAGTGTGCATGTGTGTGGCCATGTGCGCGTATGTGACCGTGCGTGCGTACGTGCATGTGTTTCCCTTTTCTGAAAGAGGTGTCATAAAATCTGTTACACTTCGCTTTCAATAGCAAAAACGTAAATAAATAATTCTTCAATCTTTCGTTTTTAGCGTACAAAATCTATATCTCACTGATAAAAACATTTGAATGTATTTGCTGTCTATTTTAAATCTATGTTTCTTTTACCTCATTTGTCTCCGTATCATAAGTGCCAGGCCAATTCCGTACACTTGAATACACAAAACATAAACGGATTCTAAAGAACATATATCTTCCATAGTTTCTTATTTTATCAGATTTGAATATTGTATGACAGGTCAATGTAGCTTACGGATGGTTAACTGCTGGGCCTGTTGTTTATACTAGAATTGCTAGGAATGGTATTAATAATCTACTGGGGGCATGTGATTTGCGATTCTATTACGGTTATACGTAATAGAATCGCGTAGAGAGGGGACTGCGACTAATTGTATGTACTAGTCATTCGGTTATTTCTTATCACGCATTCGAAGGAAGAGTTCTAAATCCCTTTGTACATTTCAGAATTGATGTAAGAACGGAGAAAGTGGATCTGAATTCTTGCGAATTAGTCTGATCTTGCAGAAGCAGCCCCAAAGCGATATATTGGTGTTCGATATCGTTACAGATTGAATCAATTCCCGGCAAACAGGAACGCTCTCTTGAACGGAATTTTCGCTTCGTTTCCGACTACAAAATTTAGAATCGAATGCTTTCGCTGACTCGATGTGGTTATAGTGGAAAATATTCTAAAGCTGTAATGCAATGTGACTGGACCGGAAGTACCGAAACTGTGAAAAGAACTAATGACACTTTAAAGACTCCCGGAAGCCAAATTATCTTCTAACCACACACTTTTGTGGTATGGAGTATGGTGTTGTAGTAAGGACCAGAGAGACCTGATTCCACGATCGCCAGCGAGGCAATTTTCCGTGACTCGCTCGAGCATGGCGGCGAACGCGGAAGACCCAGGATCAGATCTCGGTGTTAATATTCGATGATGTGTTTCTTCGATGATGGCTTACCAGGATGTAAACAACAGGTATAGAGGAATGTAAAGCGTTGAAGACGAGAATAAAAGAGTTAAAGAGAAAGTATAAAAAGCATAAACAACATGAGGAAGAATTTGATGTAAATAGAAAAATGAAGAGGTACAGGTTACAAGCGACTGAGAGACAGAAGAGGTACGGTGAATAGAGAAAGGGAGAGGAAGAAACTGACAGAGAGAGAGGCAGAGAAAGCTGGAGAGAAAGAGAGAAGGAGAAAGAAAGAGAGAGAAAGAGAGAGGAAAATCAAGAGAGAGGAAGAGAGAAAGACAGACAGTCAGAGAAAGAGAGAGACAGAGAGCGAAAGAGAAAGAGAGAGGGAGAAATAGAGAGAAGCAGAGCGAAAATGCGAGAGAGGAAGAGAGAGATACAGACAGAGAAAGAGAGCGACAGAGAGAGCGAGAGAGAAAGAGAGAGGGAGAACGAGAGATGAAAAGAGAGAAAGCGAGAGAGAGAGGAAGAGAGAGATAGAGATACATACAGCGAGAGAGGGAGAGAGAGAAGGAGAAGGAGAGAGAGACAGAAAGAGACAGAGAAAGAAAGAGATAACAATTAGCAAAGAGTTTGGTTTAAAAAGGAGAAAAATAAAAAGAGAGAAATGTATTAGAGAAAAGGAGACAGGTGGAGACATGGATAGGAATATATATATGTATATATATCCATATGTACACAGAGAGAGGAAGACATACTATGAAACTGCGAGGCAAATAGTCACCACACATACAGCCAGAGAAAGACGTATATTGTTAAAAATACCACTGAAGGAGAGAAATAATAATATACGAGTGTGAGTGAGTGTGTACAAGTGTATATGTGTGTGTGCGTGGCTATGTGTATCTGTCTGTGTGCGTGCACATATTTGCATATGCACTCCACGAAATCTAAAGCAATTTTGTTAAAAGCCAACAAAGTATAGTTTTTGTTAATATTTTTAAATGAGATTAAGTTAGCTCTTCAGCTTTTTAGTTTTGAATGTGACGTTTACCATTAATTGAAGTATCGCTCGTGTATGTGTATATGATATGTGTGTGTTGTGTGTGTGTATAAGCATACGCACACATATTTATACAAATAGTAATTTATATACACATATATATTATATATATCGTATTTATGTATATATATATATATACACATACATATATCGTTTTTCATATATATTTTGTACTATATCGAAGCACATACAAATTCACGCATGCACAAAAGGTGTGTATATGTATGTATGAATGTACGTATGTATGTAAGTATGTATGTAAGTATGTACGTATGTATGTATGTGTGTATTAATGTATGCATATATGTATGTGAGCATCTGTGAATATATATATATGCATATGTGAAAGTGTGTATTTGTATTATCTATTTATAATTGTGTGCATATATACTTATATAAATACACATACATCTATATATTCATATATATATATATATATATACACACACATAATATATACAAATAAACATATATATATATATGTATGTATATATATATTAATCTATATAATATATATATATATATATATATATAAATATTATATATGTATGTATATATGTATGTACGCATTTATATATGTATGGTATGTGTCTGTCTATCTCTGTTCACCTGTATCTCTCCATGTCCGTAAGTGTGTACTTTGGTGTGAAGTCGTGAATGTACATTATTTTATGGTGTTTGTCTGAATACCAAGTCTTGCGGTATATTCGAGGCATCTGAGAATATAGAAATTGTGTACATCGACGCACTTGTGTACGTCTGTTTTTTCCATAATGTGTGAGACCATGTAGACACTTGAGCAAATACATAAGCACTTACACATAAAACAATATATTACATTTTTATATTGATATCATATATTTTATATATGTATATATATATAATATATATATATATATATATATATATATATATATATATATATGTATATATGTTCTTGTTCATTATAACTATATTAATATCTAATTTATATATTTATAGTGGAATACAGAAAACACCAACCGACTTACACACATCCATACGCACACAACAAAGAATCAAAGAATCGTATATGTAAAGTAAACAAAGACGTATATCAAATAATTTCT
>NW_021825677.1:12500-14986 GCF_006345805.1 Octopus sinensis | reverse complement strand
GAACAATTTACATTAAACGAAGGATTATTCACTACGTTTTGTAGTAAGAGTAGTACTGACAATAACTTCGAAGTTCCAGACTGCTAAGCCATGATTGAACTGTAGTACATTAAAAGTTCATACTGGCTTTATATAGCCTCTTTTAAGTTAAACATTTCATGGGTAGGTGGAGCTGTGTTGAATGATAATTAGTTTGAAAACTAGGATCTGATGGAAAATATTTATAGAAGACTTTTAGTGATGAAATTTGGAGTTGAGTTAATGTTCAAAATTCAGTTATTGCCTGTAGAACTTTCTAATCAGGTGTGCCCGTTTTGGTGCCTCATCTTCATTGCTTGGAGTTATTTTTTTAGGTTTCACTACTAAAAAGCTTAGTTGTTCAGCAGATGTGTCATTAACCTTAGCTGTAGTTGTTTTTATCTGGAGACTAATGACATTCGGTCATGTGGTTTTCAAGGTTTCACAAAAGAATACAAGTATGCGGAAAAAGTCAGTTGATTAGAAGTCTTCTTTACTTTTTGTGTTATTCAGATTTAACTAGTCTGTTTGGGGAAGCTGGAGGTTATAATATTAGCAAAGCTGAGACAGCAAATTTTCCTTTGTCCTATTCTGGAAATGGTGGATAGTCAAGGCCTTGCATGAAATTCCAAACCCTTGTGTCATGCACTTTCTATTACAGACATAAGTCCCGGGGGTTTTGTGGGATTCAGTTGTTTGATTACATTGATCACAGTGTTCATTTTATCGATCTCGAAAGAATGGAAGGCAAAGTCGACTCGGTGGAAAATATGTATATGTATATATGTATATGTATGTATATATATATATATATATATATATATATATATGTATATATGTATGTATATATATACACATATACATATAAATATACATCCATCCATCCATACATACATACATACATACATACATACATACATACATACATACATACATACATACATACGCACAGATATACACATGTATATATAACATTCACAGAAATACACACACGAGCACACATCCTCACATACATGTGTGTGTATGTGTGTTTGTGTGTGTGTGTGTGTGTGTGTGTATGTGTGTGGTGTGTGTGTGTGTGTGTGTGTGTGTGTGTGTGTGGTGTGTTTGTGTATGTTTGTGTGTATACAAAGGGAGAAAGTGAGAGAGAAGTATTTTGGAGATGAAATTTTATTATCGAAATAGTAAATGGCACTCACTAACGAAACCGATTTGAAAATTAAACACAAATCTCTCAATCCATTTATAACCGTTTCTACTCTAGGCACCAAACTCGAAATTTTAGGGCAGCAGGCTAGTCGATTGCATCGACCACAGTACGCATTTGGTACTTAATTTATCGACCCCGAAAGGATGAAAGGCAAAATCAACTTCGGCGGAATTTGAGCTCTGAACGTAAACACAGCCGAAACACCGCTAAGCATTTCGGCCGGTGTACTAACGTTTCTTATTTCTTTATTGCCCGCAAAGAGCTAAACATAGAAGGGACAAACAAGGGCAGACAAAGGGATTAAGTCGATTACATCGACCCCAGTGCGTAACTGGTACTTTATTTATCGATCCAGAAATGATGAAAGGCAATATTGACCACGGCGGAATTTGAACTCAGAACGTAGAGGCAGACTAAACACCGCTAAGCATTTCGCCCGGCGCGCTAACGTTTCTGACAGCTCGCCGCCTTCTCTCAATCCATTTATAACGAAACACAGAACTGAAGACTTAAGTAGAAACGACGAAATAACTGAAATCAATTTATAAACGTTTAGATCGATATAATAACACGATACCAATTGTGAGATTTTAACAATTTCAAATTTAAAATGCATCACACGGTATAAATAGCAAAATGCAAATGGAAAAGTAGGTTTCTCCAGCGACGCGAAATAAGAGTAGAAATAATTTGAAACTCTTCCAAGAAACGTGGAATCCGAAATCTTAGACAAGAAAATTGCAGTATGAACTACAATTATTGACGATTCAAACCAATCAAATATCGGCAGTGGATTCTTTGGAAAACTTGGGCAGAGGAACAGAGATATACGTTGGAACTGAAAAATTAAAAGTAATAAATTTATCGAAGATTGTATTAACAATACAACATATTGATATATTCGCAAAAGAACTACTATTGATGCCAACCCCGGAGATCCAATTATAAAGAAATTAAAAACATTTTACAATCTTTTGCATAATAGCCATTCAGTAAAGAATTATTTGATAAAAATAAACCATGATAATCGCTTGTTATGAACAAAAGCAATTATGTTTCATCCAAAGAAATAAATAAACCACTTGAGGATTTTGAAATTTCAATATGATATGTTACATGAATAAAAGAAAAAAATGAAGTGAAACTTCAGTATTGCTGAATGGAAAAATATAGTTGAATTGAAAGATGATAACGATATGGCAAATAAAGAAACTGGAAAAGGGAATGGAATTATATGGATGGATATTGAATAAGTGAC
>NW_021825677.1:2500-7500 GCF_006345805.1 Octopus sinensis | reverse complement strand
CCTGGCGAAGCTAGGTTCCTGTAACGAGCCTACGTAAATTTAAGGTGTAAGGACCGGAACAAACTGTTTTAAATGATAATGTATACAACGTACAGAAAATGTCTTTCTTTTGTCCACTCATCCACACATATATATAAATGTCTGTGTGCGCGCACATGCACACACACACACACACATACACACACAAATATGTGATGTAGTGGGATCCAGTCGATTATGGTAGAACAGTTAGTTAGTTTCAAGCATAAACAAGCTTGTATCGAAACCAAGAAGAATATGATAATCGATCAAAAAATTTATAAACCCAAGTATCAAATACACTTTTTGTACACCTTACATTGCTTTGTATGCGATAATTAAATGAGTGACAGAATGGAATGGAAGAAGCAGTTATGCACTTCGTAAGATTCAAAAATGTATGTGATCTGTATTACGTAACATTGAAGCCGTTGCATAATTTTCTCATATATTTTATCTTCAGGTATAACAACTTTATCGTGCAAAACCATTTGCTATTGGGAGTCACCGGGAAAAAAAACTCAAAATAGAAGCAGATCATTCACTTGTTCACATCTCGATTTACTTTACCGAGATAGGGATGTGATTTTGGGACGTTTATCTTGCTATTTGCACAGTCGAATTTATGATGTGGTTAATATACATCTAAGGTGATTAATATAATGATTTTGCTCTTATAATCGGTCAGGTAGACGTCACGCTAGAAGAGTTGAAAAAAAAACAGGAAGTAAGGTTTATGCATTAGGGAAGATGTTTATACATTAGAGAAAGTGAATCATAAAAAGATCAATTAAAAAGGAAAGGGTAAAGAGAAAACGAAAAGTAGCAGATATGATTGCGATTGTATATTACGGGTAGCTATACGCACCCACACACCCGCATACAAAGAAACGCATTAACGCACTTATACATGCACATATGCACTCACAAATAGAAACAACACATATGTACGTGACTCACAACGACAAATGATTTCGCAAAATGTACGGTAAAATTATGTAGCAGTTTTAATCTTACATAACTCATATCAAATATATTTTTGAAACATATGCAGTGCATAACCGCTTCTATTTCTGAATATATGTATGTGTATGTGTGAGTATGTGTGTATCTATGTACGCATAACATACAAGATTTACATATGTACATACATATATATATATATATATATATATATAATATATATATATATATATATAATATATATATATATATATATATATATATATATGTATATATACTCTTACTCTTACTCTTACTCTTTACTTGTTTCAGTCATTTGACTGTGGCTATGCTGGAGCACCGCCTTTAGTCGAGCAAATCGACCCCAGGACTTATTATTTGTAAGCCTAGTACTTATTCTATCGGTTTCTTTTGCCGAACCACTAAATTACGAGGACGTAAACACACTAAGATCGGTTGTCAAGCAATGTTGGGGTCCAAACACACACTCACAAACATATACACACACATACATACATACATACATACATACATACATACATACATACATACATACTTACATACATACATACATACATACATATATACATACACACACATATATATATATATATATATTTATATATATTTATACATATATACGATGGTCGGCCCGAGTCTATAGTAGAAGACATTTGCCCAAGGTGCCACGCAGTGGGTCTGAACCCGGAACCATGTGGTTCGTAAGCAAGGTACTTACCACACAGCCACAATATCTGTGTGTCAGTGTGTCACACTTTGACGCCCTCTCTCAATATTCAGTGACAATTCTGCTCTTGATGTTCTATCAAAAGCAGTAGTGTTGATGGTGACAGTGGGAATATAATATGAGGGACAGAAAGAGTTGGTATATGAGAGAAAGAGGGAATGAACACTGAATTCATTTTCGTAGTACCACCACCATCGCCACCACATCTGCCTCCCACACACTATTCAGTCTTCTGATGCCACCACCGTCTATGCATTTGACTTCACCGCCTCCACCATCACCACTGTCCTCTTCCCCCTCCATCTTCATCACCACCGCCTTTCACATCGTTTCCTCTCGCCGTCATCCCTGACCACTTCGGCTACTACCACCACCACCATCATCACCACCGCATCTGTTTCTATCACAACTACATCTCATACTATTGCTGCCACCACATTAGCATCTCAAAAAAGCTGAATGGTGTGTGTAAGGCAGATGTGGTGGTGATGGTGGTGGGTCTGTGGTTTATGATGCAGCTTTCCAATAAGTTCCAAGCCGACAAATTATAACATTGATTTGATGAAAATTGGTCATTGCTTGAAAAATATCGTTCAAGTTTAATGAAATTTGATATGTACCCAATGCATGAAGCTCATGTTGGGCCACAGCTTAATGAAGAGCCCTCCACAGGACACGGCGGTTTTTAACCTAATATATAAATATAAATATAATATTATATATATATATATATATATATATATATATAGTAATATATATATATATAGTAATATATATTAGTATATATATATATATTTAACTAAAAATAAGGGTGTCTGAGAGACACCACCATGACGAAATAGCAGTCAAAACCCTGACTTTAAGAACCACGTAGTTTTTAAAGTCAGGGTTTTGACTGCTATTTCGGCATGGTGGTGTCTCTCAGACGCTCTTATTTTTAGTTGTAAAAAATTATCACCTTTGTACGGTATTTTTCCCATGCTGGCCACTTGATAATATCGATATTATCCTTATTTATAAAAGTATATATATATATGTATATATATATATATACTACCTAGTATATATACATATATATATATACACACACACATATATATATATACATACATACATATATATATATATATATATATATATATATATATATATATATATATATATTTATTGATACATGCATATATGTGCGTTTGTTTGTGTATGTGTGGGTTTGTGCCTTGGGTATGTGCTGTGGTTTGCTGTGATGCTCTTATGGTTACTCTATTGAAAGTGTTTTGCGTACAATGTGTGCAATGCCCAATAGTGCAATTTTTTGTATGCTATATATATTTGTAAGTCGTGTGAAACGGCCGTAGTCTTATGAATTACAAGTCGTTAAATGAATATACTTACCTCTCGTACCTCTTGACATTTTATGGCTTATGTATATAATGAGAATGATGACATAGGCTAAATGTGGTGTAGAAAGTATAACAACAAATATATAGGAATGGCTGTATGGTAAGTAGCTTGCTTACGAACCAAATGGATCAGGATTCAGTGGAACCTTGGCCAAGTGTCTTCTACTATAGCCTTGTGAGTGGATTTGGTAGACGGAAACTGAAAGAAGCCCGTCGTATATATGTATATATGTATGTATGTGCGTATGTGTGTGTATGTATTTGAGTGTCTGCGTTTGTCCCCCAACATCGCTTGACAACAGATGCTGGTGTGTTTACATCGCCGTAATTTAGCGGTTCGGCAAAAGAGACCGATAGAATAGGAACTAGGCTTACAAATAATAAGTCCTGGGGGTCTATTTGCACGATTAAAGGCGGTGCTCCAGCATGGCCGCAGTCAAATGACTGAAACAAGTAAATAAAAAAAGAGTACATATTTCACTGCACGAGGGTTATTGTTCTGGCAAATATATACATCTAAATATATACACTGGCGGCGAGCTGGCAGAAATGTTAGCACGCCGGGTGAAATGCGTAGCCGTATTTCGTCTGCCGTTACGTTCTGAGTTCAAATTCCGCCGAGGTCGACTTTGCCTTTCATCCTTTCGGGGTCGATAAATTAAGTACCACTTACGCACTGGGGTCGATATAATCGACTTAATCCGTTTTTCTGTCCTTGTTTGTCCTCTCTGTGTTTAGCCCCTTGTGGGTTGTAAAGAGATAGGTATTTCGTCTACCGCTACGTTCTGAGTTCAAATTCCGCCGAAGTCGACTTTGCCTTTCACTCCTTTCGGGGTCGATTAAATAAGTACCAGTTACGTACTAGGGTTGATGTAATCGATTTAATCTCTTTGTCTGTCCTTGTTTGTCCTCTCTATGTTTAGCCTCCTGTGGGCAATAAAGAAATAAATATATACATCTAAATTTATTCATACATTTCATGCTCATCAATCACAAACAGGACAATAGAAGATTAGTTGCCGCATGCTCATTGCTGGTAACATAAAATAGAGACAGAGCATATTATGTCCAGCAGAAATATCCTGTAACTTGAATGCCTCTTCTTAGTACGTAAATATTACTTCGTTCGGCGGTTAAACGTCATTTTGATTTTAACACAACTGAATTCTACGGACCAAAAACAGACACCATTGTAGACAGTAAGACAAAGACGTAAAGAATAAAATAGATTAATAACCTAGTGACAATGCAGCATCAATTGAGAGATACAACGGATAAGTTTGACTACCAAAAAGACATAACACCCCAAAATAAGATTAGAAGGTTTCAAGTAGAAATACCGAACTGCTCGCAAAATGCCGACGGGAGAAACATCCAAGTACAGACAGCAGATGGACTAATTGACCGATTCTATACAAAACACTCATTAACAAAAAAGTCACACATTTGAAAAAGACGGAAAAAAAGCTCTCTTGTAATCTCTTAGAAAACACCTCAAATACCATCAAAATAACGTTTATTTTCATCAATAATAATTTTAACATTATTTTCGTTTCCTATTCTTATATTAATTTATATGTGTGTATGTATGTATTTATCTATCTAACTATCTATCTATCGATCCATCTATCACTCACTCCTACTCTCTCTCTCTCACTATATATATATATATATATTATATATATATAGATATATAATATATATATAATATTATATATTATATATATGATCTGCGCTATATATATGTATATATATATATGTATTAGATATATAGGCATATATATATATTATATATATATATATGTATATATAATATATTATTATATCTATATATATATATGTATATATATATATGTATATATATATATAGT
>NW_021825676.1:0-14864 GCF_006345805.1 Octopus sinensis | reverse complement strand
TATATGTATAAGCAGAGATGTGCGTTGGGTAGCGGGTAGGGACGTAGGTAGACACACACGCACACAGATATATATACACACATGTACATAAATATATATACATATACATTTATATATATCCATATATATGTATGTATGTATGTATGTATGTATGTATGTATGTATGTATGTATGTCTGCATGTATGTATGTATGTATGTATGTATGTATGTATGAATGTATGTATGTATGTGTGTGAGTGGTGTGTGTGTGTGTGTAGTGAGAGAGGAGGAAAGAGTGACATCATATACTCACAGACAAATTATTTATAATCTTTATATATAACTGTGTGTATACAAATGTAAGCGTACGTGTATATATGTATGTATATGCGTGTATGTGTCTCTGTGTGTCTGTGTGTATGTTTGTGAGTATGTGTATGTGTGTATACAGGTGTGGCTGAGTGGTAAGAAGCTTTGTTTACAAACCACATGGTTGCGGGATCAATCCCACTGTGTGACACCTTGGGCAAGTGTCTTCTATTATAGCCTCGGGCCGACCAAAGCCTTTTGAGTAGATTTGATAGATGGAAACTGAATGAAGCCTGTTATATATTGGAGGGAGATAGGGAGAAGGTCGAGGAGGAGGTAACGTCCTCGAGAAAAGGTACCGAGAGAAAGAACCCCTGTGTTCGTTAGTATACCTATTTCTTTTCTACCCACAAGGGGCTAAACACAGAGAGGACAAACAAGGACAGATAAACAGATTAAGTCGGTTATATCGACCCCAGTGCGTAACTGGTACTTATTTAATCGACCCCGAAAGGATGAAAGGCAAAGTCCATCTCGGCGGAATTTGAACTCAGAAAGTAGCGGCAGACGAAATACCGCTAAGCATTTCGCCCGATGTGCTAACAATTCTGCCAGCTCGCCGCCTTACCAAGAGAAAGAACCCCTGTGTTCGTTAGTATACCGGTCGAACGAAACAAAATGCCGCTAAGCATTTCGCCCGGTTCGCCAGGTAATGCTAACGAATCTGCCAGCTCGCAGCATATAATAATGGTTTCAAATTTTGGCAGAAGGCCGGCAGTTTTAGGCGGAGAGGGTTAATCGATGCCATCGAACCCAATACTTGACTAGGATTTGATTTTATCGATCCTGGAAGGATGAAAGGTTAAATTTAATCTCGCAGGGATTTGAACACTGAAAGTAAAGCGCCAAAACAAAAGCTGCAAGGTTCTTTCTTTCCCCCCGATGCTCTAACGATCAGGATAATTCCTGGCTTTTCGTGTCTCAATCTGGCACAAGTCCAGAAGTTAAAAAAAAAAAGAGAGGTGAGTCGACTAAAATCAACACCAGTTCGCAGCGACAACAGATGAAAGTCAAAGTCGACTGTGGCGGGAATTGAACGTAGCTAACATATTGCTGATGTGTGTGTGTATGTGTGTGTATGTGTGTGTATGTGTGTGTATGTGTGTGTGCGTGCGTACGTGCGTGTGTATGATTATATATATATATATATATAGGTCTAGCAGACCAACGGAAATAACACTTCTTCACTCTCAGATATAAACGCGCACACACACACACACACATATATACACACACACACATACACACATGTTTTCTCTGTCTCACTTCCTCCTCACCCACTACTACGAAACTATAAAATGTTCAAACTCCCCACAACTGATTTGATTTGAAAAGCCCACTAGAATGGGAGAAAGCGCTAATCCGAATGATATGATATATATGTAAAAAATGTAATATATAAATAAATATCTACAAATATGAACCATCTGATCTGATTACCTCATTTTTTCTAATATATATATATATATATATATATATATATAGGCGTAGGAGTGACTATGTGGTAAGTAGCTTGCTTACGAACCACATGGTTCCGAGTTCAGTCCCACTGCGTGGCATCATGGGCTAGTGTCTTCTACTATAGCCTCGGGCCGACCAAAGCTTTGTGAGTGGATTTGGTAGACGGAAACTGAAAGAAGCCCGTCGTATATATGTATATGTGTGTGTCTATATTTGTGTGTCTGTGTATGTCCCACCCCCCAACATCGCTTGATAACCGATGCTGGTGTGTTTACGTACCCGTAACTTAGCGGTTCGGCAAAAGAGACCGATAGAATAAGTATCAGGCTTACAAAGAATAAGTCCTGGGGTGAATTTGCTCGACTAAAGGCGGCGCTCTAGTATGGCCACAGTCAAATGACTGAAACAAGTAAAAGAGTAAAAGAGTATATCAAGCAAAATGCTTAAAGGCATTTCGTTTCGTTTTTATACTCTGAGTTCAAATTCCGCTGAGGTCGACTTTGCCTTTCATCCTTTTGCAATGAGGCCCCCATACCCAAAATTGCTGGCCTTGTGCTAAAATTTGAAATGAAAATCGTTAGAGAATCAGACAAAATGTGTAACGGCGTTTCTTCCGACTCTTTACGTTCAGGACTTAAAACCGTCGAGGTCAACTTTGCCTTTCATCCTTTCGAGATTGATAAGATAAAAGGATCGACTAATCTCCCTCCTCTAAAACAGCGATGAGGAAACTCCAGCTGCAGGCGCAATTGCGCCCGCAAACCCATCTTATTTCGCCCATAGTCTGGCATACTCGTACGTACAAAATATGTACAAAATATGTACAAAAAACATTTTCAATTATAAAACTTCTACTCTAGGCACAAGACCCGAAATTTTGGTGGGAGGAGGCCAGTCGATTAGATCAACCCCAGTACGCAACTGGTACTTAATTTATCGATCTAAAAAAGGAAAAGTCAACCTCGGCGGAACGTAAACTCAGAACGTAAAGGCAAACGAAATACCGCTAAACCCATGCATTCCAATAATGAATTCCTGAGGAAAAGCCTAATTTGTGATTTCATAAGGATTATATTTCGTTTTGTTTTGAATTAATTAGGCTTGGAAACAACTTGCCGAGTTTTTATTGGCTATGTACCAACTTGGAATAAAGTAACGTCTACACTTGTTTTTGCCTTTCCTTACACTTTATATATATATACTAGCAGAATGACCTCTCTCCGGACGGTTTTCTGCTAGCCACTTGATGATATTTTTACATTTGATTCCCATTCTAATAATTTTTATATTTTGCGTCTAATTATTTCTTGGCGCTCACTTGTTTAGTAAATATTGCTTTCATTATTTTATCAGTCATAGTCTCACTTTTTTTAACAAACATCAAGGTAGTCCAACTACAGAAGGGAAACAGTTTGTCAAGTTTTACCTCATAGCAACTTAGAGATTTCAATTCAGCAGTATGAACAAACATTGTCAAAGAGAATCCCTGCATTATGTGACTGTACAATAGACAGGACAGCTTATTCTTGAAAATTATCGAAACTGGCTACCATTGCTAATCCTTTAACAGAATTCTTCCTAATTTGAAAATTTTTTTCGTCTGTACTTCTGCTGTATATATTCGGTTTCTGCTCTCAGCAACATGTTTGTTAGCACTGGTGATTCTGTTTGTATCTCACTGAAGTTTGGAAGGTTTCCCATTTGATACTGATTGTCGATAGGCAGCTGAACAACCACAGACTCAGTGTCTTATTTTAAAGTAGAATATTCTCCTCTCGAGATACCCTAACCAGTCGGCCATGTGTAGCGGAAACAGAATCATCTCTACGCCTACATGCATATTCAGACATTTGTTTCAGTTGCTTTGCCCTGGTTTTATCTGATTCAGTTGCCCGTCTTTCTCTGCCGTTGTGCCTTTTCTGCTAAATGTTCTTTTTCTGTCGCATATATTTTTGGACACCCCATGTTGAATTACAAAATTCTAATGTGAGATTGTGTAATAACGAAATCAAACCTGGCGTGTGTGTGTGTTTATATTAGAGAGACAGTGTGTGTGTGAGAGGGAGAGAGAGGGGAGAGAGAACATTGCAAACAGCGAATGAAATAAGCATGAAATGAAAAAATCGTATAAATAAAGCTCGTTAAAAACTATCTTGTACTGAATATTCAAATTTCTGAACTTGAAATATTCAAAAATAAAAGGAAGTTCAAAAAGTAAATTTTCCTGAAAACTTCAATGTATAAAAAATCTCATTTGCTCAGTAAATATTTCTTTCGGTAATTTATCGTAGTAACAAACTTCAGGGTAACCTGACTATCTTTAGCGTGCTAGAAATAGCAGCGATCACATAGTTATTGTTGTAAGGCTTATAGCGTTCTAAACAGCCATACCAACAAAATCACTTCTTTATTTTGTTTTTAAATTATACCGGTATGTTAAAAAATATTCATTTTTATCAAAAATATCCATTTAGCAAACTCCGGAAATTGATATTATTCTTGAAATTGTGCCTCATATCATAAGCTTCAAAGTTATACAGCAATTTTTTATAATAGTATTCATTCATTCATTTAATAAATAAATTTTTACATTACGTCTATAGAATAAACTGTGGGTTTTGAAATAGCGAATTAAAACTTGAAATGAGAACATTGAAATAAATATATATTAAATTATCATTAATGAAAATAGAGGCGAGAGTGAGTGAGAGACTATTGCAAATGAACACGGAAAATTTCGACTGCAACGAATTAATATTGTTTATTAAACATTAAAATCTATCTGCAACGAATATTTAAATTTGTGAAAAACTTGTTCAAATAATCAATAAACTTCAGAAATCGAAATAGCAGGAAAAAATTTCCAGACAGTCAAGCCTTTCATAAACTTCCAGATGGTCAAGCCTTTGATAATTGTTTTCTTTTAGTAACTGTTATATACCTAATTAATAAGCAGCTTTCTCCATTATTATACAGATAGAAGGTGGTGCTCCAGTATGGCCGCAGTCAAATAACAAGAACAAGTAAAAGACAGCAGATAAAAGATATGACACTGAAATAGAGGAACTGCAAAAGAAATATTCTTTTCTACTCTAGGCACAACGCCCGAAATTTGGGGGGAAGGGGCCAGTCGATTGGATCGACCCCTGTACGCAACTGGTACTTAATTTATCGACCCTGAAAGGATGAAAGGCAAAGTCGACTTCACGGAATCTAGAAATAGAAGAAGAAAATTGTTTTCTATTCTAGGCACAAGGCTCGAAATTTTGGAGGAGGGGCCGGTCGATTAGATCGACCGCAGTACTCAACTGGTACTTAATTTATCGAACCCGAAGGATGAAAGGCAAAGTCGACCTCGGCGAAATTTGAACACAGAACGTAAAGACAGACAAAATACTGCTAAGCATTGTTTGCCCGACGTGCAAACGATTCCGCCAGCTCACGGTCTTACTGCAAAAGAAATATTGCAGTGGCCAGAAGAAATATAAGGCAGGTTTCACTGAACAAAGAAACCCGTTAAAGACAGGAGCGGAAGATTCGTGGCCCAAGGCTGTATCCTTAAGAAGCTCGCTTTTCCACCAAGTGGCTTTGGGTTCAGTTCCACTTGAGCATGTATCTTTCACTATAAACCCGGACCGACCAATGCCTTGGGAGTGAACTTGGGAAACGGAAACTATGTGGAAGCTCGTCGCATGCATGTATGTATGTGAGTGTGTATGTATGATTCTGTGTGTGTGCACTTGCTTGGGTGTGTCCCTCCCCACCTCACCGCTTTAGAACTGGTGTTAGTGTGCTTACGTCCGTCCCCATAACTTAGCGGTTCGGCAAAATGAGACGGATAAAGTAAGTACCAGGCTTTTAAGAAAGTAATAGGGTCGATTCAGTCGACTAAAAAATTATTCAAGGCACTGCCCCAGCTTGGCCGCAGTCGTATGACTGAAACAAAATAAATAAATAAATGAAATAAATGATTTTGTAGTCTTAGGGGAGTCATTGCGCCAATACAAAAAGAAATAAAAAAGAAGCTATATATGTGCGTGTATGTGTGTGTGCGTGCATGCGTGTGTGTGTGCGTGTGCATAAAGACAAGTGTGAATGCGTATGGCTCAGTGGTTAGAGAGTCGGGCTCACAATCATGAAGTAGTGAGTTCGATTCCTTGACCAGGACGTGTGTTGTGTCCTTGAGCAAGACACTTTATTTCACGTTGCTCCAGTTGACTCAGCTGTAGAAATGAGTTGCGACGAGCTGGCAGAATTGTTAGCACGCCAGGCGAAATGCTTTGTGGTATTTCGTCCGCCGCTACGTTCTGAGTTCAAATTCCGCCGAGGTCGATTTTGCCTTTCATCCTTTCGAGGTCGATAAATTAAGTACCAGTGACGCACTGGGGTCGATGTAATCGACTTAATCCGTTTGTCTGTACTTGTTTGTCCCCTCTATGTTTAGCCCCTTGTGGGCAATAAAGAAATAAGAAACGTTGACACGCCAGGCGAAATGCATAGCGGTATTTCGTCTGCCGCTACGTTCTGAGTTCAAATTCCGCCGAGGTCGACTGTGCCTTTCATCCTTTCGGAGTCGATAAATTAAGTGCCATTTACGCACTGAGGTCGATGTAATAGACTTAATCCCTTTGTCTGTCCTTGTTTGTACCCTCTGTGTTTATCCCCTTGTGGGCAATAAACAAACAAGAACTGAGTTACGATGTTACTGGTGCCAAGCTGTACCGACCTCTGCTTCTTTGAATAACATTTGTAGCATGGAGAGGAGAGGCTGGTAGGTTGGACGACTGCTGGTCTTCCATAAACAGCCTTGCCCGGACTTGTGCCTCAGAGGGGTAACTTTCTAGGTGCAAACCCAAAGTCATTCATGACCGAAGGGGGACCATTGAAGTCAGGTAAAGACAAAGGAAGTACAGACATTGATACTAACAGAGAGCAGCAATACTTCATCAAATAAACTGAGTGTTTATATGTGCCTGCTCAATCTGCTACAAACGGCAATTAAATTCCCCTGAAGTTATAGGCGCAGACATGATTGTGTGGTTAAAAACTTCGCTTTACCTTCACGTGGGTTCACGCGGTACCTTCGACAAATATTCTCTGCTTTAGCCCTGTGAGTGAAACAGTGCGGAAACTCCTCGTGTATATATATATTTATTTATTTATTGATACACACATACACACACACACACATATGTATATATACACATATACGTGTGTGTGTGTTTATCTCACTACCACCATCGTCATTGCTTGACTGCCAGTGTTGGCCTATTTACGTCCCCATAACTTAGCGTTTCAGCAAAAGAGACCGGTACAATAAGTACAAGACTTTAAAAATATAAGTACGAGGGGGGGATTTGTTCGACTAAAAGAAACCTTCAAGGCAGTGCCACAGCATGGCCGCAGTCCAATGACAGAAACAAATAAAAGATAGAAGATAAATGTACTGTTATAAAAACAAACAAGATGAATACGTTGGATATTGTCGTCTTAAGAGACTCCTAAAAAGAACGGAATTGTTACGGTTGGAATGTCTTTCATTATAGATGCACTTGATCAGAATTGACTTGGGGTTAAATTACAACGAATAGAGACTATGGATAGAACAGATAAAAAATATGGTAAACAAGCAGACAGAAAAGATTTATTGGTACAAGGACAAAACGAAGGAGATATAGAATGATAGATTTACAGATAGACACACAGAACGATAGCTTTACACATGTACATATACATACGGTCACACAAACAGCTATAAACAAACGGAGAAAGAGACAGACTGTGAGATGAAGATGTACAGACAGACTTATTAATGGGTGTTAAGACACTCAATTCACGGTAGAAAAAAAATGGGTTCTAATTAGCAAGTCATTAAGGGAAGAGCTAGGATGACGGTAGCCTTGAACAAATGTTCTCAAATTTTGGTCACAGCCAACCGCTTCAAGCTCTATCACTAATCTAATTTCTCTACCAAATCTCTGCAATGAACGTGTTCCTAGCTTACACAACCGACTTCATTATTTGCTTCATTCGTTAATATCGTCTGCGTCTTATATTCCTGTCGTCTGCGTTATTCATTTTTTTACGTTATGGCCGTACGTACAAGTCATTAGCAGAAACGATGTTTTCTTGAAGGATTTTTTTTCTTCGTCTATTCTAACTATGTCTCTGTAGAAATAAAGGGTCAGGCTTAATTAGCACTTATTTAGGTCCACTATATTGTTTCGATCTCGCTACTGCTTATTTGTTGTAATTGTTTGTGAGTATTTGCTGCGTTTTGTTTGTTGGAATAAATAAATAATATAAAAATAAACTATTCTCATTCAAGATATCACCACAACTGTATGTGCGCCTGAGTTTATGTGTATACATATGTAGTATATGCTCGTGAATCATGTATGTATATGCATGTATGAGTATATGTGTATAAGGATGCATTTAAACGTACATTGAATTCGTATTTACGTAGCCAATTTAGAGGTTCCAATTTGAAGTCTTTGTTTGCGCCTCGTTTCTACGTTTTTGTTATGAATAAACAACAATTGCAGGAACCTTTCTTTCCTTTTCTTCTTTCCCTCTCTCTCTCTCTCTCTCTCTTCTTTCTCCCTTTTTCTCTTTCTCTCACTCTTTTCTCCCTCTCTCGCATCTCTCTGCCTTTGTGCTCCAGTGAGTGTACGCGTATATATATATATGCGTGTATGAGTATATAACTTAATGTCTATGTGAGTGCGCATGACATAAAAGTATACATAACTATATATGTAGAATTAATCTTATAACAGGTATGTATGCATGAAGTAGTAGTGGTGGTGGTGGTGGTGGTGGTGGTCGTGGTGGTGGTGGTGGTGGTGGTGGTCGTCGTCGTCGTCGTCATCATCATAAAACATGCTGTCGATACTAGTATATGTATGTTGTACACGAGGGGAGGAACGGGAGGGGTGCGGCGGGGAAGGGGGAGGAGGGGTGGAAGAGGGGGAAAGGAAGAAGAGGAGGAAGATAAGGGGAGGAAGCAGGGGAGGAAGAAGAATGGAGGAAGAGAAATGAGAGGAGGAGAAGAATAAGGATAAAGAGAGGAAGAGGATGGAGGGAGGAAGGGAAGAGAAGAAGATGAGGAGGAGAGGAGGAGTAGAGGAAGCGAGGAAGAAGGGAGGGGGAGAAGGGGAGGAAGAGGAAGAGGAGAAGAAGAGGGGGAAGATGGGGAAGAGGAGGAAGAAGAAGAAGAGGAGGAAGATGAAGAGGAGGAAGATGAAGAGGAGGAAGAAGAGGAGGAAGATGAAGAAGAGGAGGAAGAAGAAGAAGAGGAGGAAGATGAGGAAGAACGAGAGGAGGAGGAAGAACGAGAGGAGGAGGAAGATGGGAGAAAGAGGAAGAAGGGGAAGAAGAAGAAGGGGAAGAGGGAGAGGAGGAGGAGGAAGAGGAGGAGAAGGAGAGGTGGAAGAAGGAAGGTGGAAAAGGAGAGGAGAAAGAAGGGGAAGAGGGAGATGAGGAGGAAGGAGAGGAGGGAGAGGAGGAGGAAGGAGAGGAGGAGAAGAAGAAGAAGAAGAAGAAGAAGAAGAAGAAGAAGAAGAAGAAGAAGAAGAAGAAGAGGAGGAGGAGGGGAGGAGGAATAACTTCAAAATCATTCTGAAATTACACATTTTTTAAAACCTGAAGGCTAGAAACGTTAGCACGCCGGGCGAAATGCGTAGCCGTATTTCGTCTGCCGTTACGTTGTGAGTTCAAATTCCGTCGAGGTCGACTTTGCCTTTCATCTTTTCGGGGTCGATAAATTAAGTACCAGTTTCCAACTGGGGTCGATGTAATCGACTTAATCCCTTTGTCTGTCCTTGTTTGTCCCCTCTGTGTTTAGCCCCTTGTGGGTAGTAAAGAAATATATATTGGACAGTTTAGTCCTTGACACACAAGGCCGGACAGTAACACATCATATACACACACATACACATAAACACACTGCCATACATCTGTCTGTGTGTTTATGATATATGGATGTGTGTATGCACGCTTGTGCGAGGAGGTACCCAAAAGGAACCGGAATTTTATAAAATTATTCTATTCTCTTAGTTTTACATGTTTACACTTTTTATCACCTTCAAAGTATTCTCCATTTGAAGCAATGCATCGCTCCGCCGTTTTTTTTTTTTTTTCTTCACCTCCAGGACATATTAGTCATATCAACAAGTTCGTCAATGTTCAGTGATGGTCCTCCAAGTTCAGTTCAGGAATTTTCATGATGTTTTCATTCGTTCGAGAAGCCGACGGTCGCCCTGAACGAGGCTGGTCCTCAAACAACAAGTGACCATTCCTAAAGCGTGAAAACCGCTCGTAAACTTGTGTGTTGTTTATGGCAGCGTCCTTGTAAGCTGTTTGAAGCATGACAACTGTTTCGGCCGCCGTTTTTCCCAGCAGAAAACAGAATTTCACGGAAGCACGTTGTTCCTTCGTTTCAGCCATCGCAGAAATCGACGAACAAGACGAAGACGTACCACGTGAGAGTACGATTCCACTGGACAACGCCGATCAGCAGACTGATGTCTGAGGGTCGCATCTAGCGGCGGAAGTCAGAACTACAACGGGGTTATCCTACAGAGAATGTTTCCGCTTACTTTTCGGTCCCCCTTCAAATGGATGGATGGACGAACGTATGTATGTATTCATATATGTATGTATTACGTATGTATGTTCACTTCTGTTTTTAAGTATTTAAGTATTTTTTTCCTCTGAGGAAGGAGTTGTTTGTAACAAAGATACAAAACTCCATCGTTAGAACGTACAAAACGAAAAGAGTGTCACATTTTAAACTTCTTCTATAGCTTCAGGGTTATCCTTCCGACGGATTTCATTATACAGTGTCTTTGCTACAACATCATGTATGTATGTATGTATGTATGTATGTATGTATGTATGTATGTATGTATGTATGTATGTATGTATGTATGTATGTATGCATGTATGTATGTATGTATGTATATGTATGTATGTGATGTATGTATGTATGTATGTATGTATGTATGTATGCATGTATGTATGTTTTATGTATGTATGTATGTATGCATGTAGTAATGTTATGTATGTATTTATGTATGTATGTATGTATGTATGTATGCATGTATGTATGTATGTATGTATGTATGTATGTATGTATGTATTTATGCATGTATGTATGTTATGTTTGTATGTATGTATGTATGTATGTATGTATGTATGTATGTATGTATGCATGTATGTATGCATGCATGCATGTATGTATGTATGTATGTATGTATGTATGTATGTATTTATGTATGCATGTATGTATTATTATGTAATGTATGTATGTATGTATGTATGTATGTATGTATGCATGTATGTAAGTTTATGTATGTATGTATGTATGTATGATATGTATGTATGTAGGTATGCATGTATGTATGTTATGTATGTATGTATGTATGTAGTATGTATGTATGTATGTATGCATGTATGTATGTTATGTATGTATGTATGTATGTATGTATGTATGTAGTATGTATGGTATGTATGCATGTATGTATGTTATGTATGTAGGTATGTATGTATGTATGTGTGTATGTATGTTATGTATGTATGTATGGATGTATGTATGTATGTATGTTAATGTATGTGTATGCATGTATGTATGTTATGTATGTATGTATGTATGTATGTTGTATGTATGTATGTATGTATGTATGCATGTATGTATGTTATGTATGTATGTATGTATGTATCGTTCCCTTATATTTTCTATTATTTCTTCATGTAAGAAAGGAGCTGAATTTTAACAATGATACAAAGCGACATCATTGGAATGTAGATTAAAAAAACAAATTCACATTTTTCGCTTAGAAAAAGTCTTGCATATCTTTACTGTTCCTCAAACGGATTTTATTCGTAATGCGCGTGTTAGCTGGTTGCTCACTTTCTTCTGAAAAGCACAGCTTATTCAAATTGTCCCTTGTATGTATGTATGTATGTATGTATGCATGTACGTACGTATGTATGTACGTATATATGTATGAATGTACGTATGTATGTACGTACGTATGTATGTATGTACGTACGTATTTATTTACGCATGTAAGTATGTACGTCCGGATGTATGTTTGTATGTATGTATGCATGTGCGTACGTATGTATGTATATATGTATGTACGTACTTATGTATGTATGCGCGTACGTATGTATGTATTATGTACGTATGTAATTTGTGTGTGTGTGTATGTGTGTGTGTGTGTGTGTGTGTATTCTTCGGTCTACACGATTCTCGGTGTCTACCGTTTCACTTTAGTTCGGTTTTTGTTTGGATATTGTTTTGGTTGTTTTCTTTTTGCCGTTTCCATTTCAGTTCCTCTCCCCCCACCCCATCACATTACTTTTATTTCACTTCTCCAACATTGAGGTAGATCACTCGATAAAGCCAACACTGAAATTAGAATTATTATCTTCTTTAATATTTTTCTGAAATTATTTTCGAGATTAAATAATAGAGTTTCAAGTGTCAAGAAAGTTGATTTTGCTTACAAAAAAAAAAGATGGTGGGGGTAATAATTTATGCATTAAATAAACTACAATATGGGGAAAATTCTAGAAACTACAAAACAGTTTAATGGAAGCAAAGTAACTGTTAGAACAATCAAAAGAACGTTTTCTTAATTGCCCCCACGGAGCCAAACATAGAGGGACGGTACAAATGAGGGAGGGGTCGATGGTGCTTATGGTTTTTACACAGAGGTGTAAAGTTAAAAATTTATATAATCGAATGATAAACAAATACACAGACAATGAAGTGGGGGTTGGTTTTGCTTCGTCCCCGCAAGCCCCGTGCCATCACAGTACCTTATAACCTTATGGGTATACTATATAGGCTCATTCAGCCGCATCAAACTCGCCACAGCCTTCCATCTTTTTCCATATACATCAGGTGACAAGCATTTTCAATCCACCCTTATTTTCTTCTTAAGGTGGTAGATGAGGTAATGGACCAGTCCAAGGTTAGAGATGAAGGTGCCTGTCAGGATTCCTTTCACGCGGGTCTTCTATGCCGTTTCTTTCGCTATAGCGACCACAGAGAGAAAACAAGCCTTGCTTTCTTTGTTAAAAGAGGCAGGAGGAACAATCTTTACAATCGACTCGGAAGACAGTTACTTGTACTCTTCCCAGCCGTGACAGCAGATGTTCAACGTAAACCCACATGTCAGAGGTTTTGGGGCCTTGCACAATTGCGTGCAGAACGGTTTCCCTGACCTGCTCGCAGAACAATTAAAACAACGTAGAAAATATACCTACAGTTTGTTCAGTCGCTGAATCTATTGTAACTTTAAAAGACAAGTAATACAAAGGCAATAAGGATGTGGAAACAACGTAAAAAGCTGTATTATTTTGGATAGAAGATATAACCCAGTGTTACGACAGTACACCATATATATATATATATAATATATATATATATATATATATACATATATATATATATATATATATATATATATATATATATATATATATATATATATATATATATATATAATATATACATACACCATACACATGCACTCTGACATAGTACATGCACGTGCACACACATATATATATATATACATACATGCACGCAAGCACACGATCTCGCAAAATAATCGTTTTTATTACCCCCATTTCAATTAATAAATTTAGCATTTTGTTTGGGTTACCTGCAATTAAGCAGCAACTACAAGGACATGAAAGAGCAGGAAGCTATCATTAAGAGTTCAAAGATCTCAACAGATGAGAGATGATGCTATGTGACAACGCTTTCTTTGTTTTTCTTCAGAAGTTGCCCACTCGTTTTTATTTTTTTTATTCTGTTTTTTTATTTTTATTTTTCATTATTTAAAGAAACAAGAAAATTAACGATATTTACTATTCAAGACTCTTAAGCAATGCTTGGACAAATTTCTGCCCAACATCAGAAACAGGCTATATTTTCAGTTATCATGTAATCAAATTCGAAGGCAACGAGCTGGCAGAAACGTTAGCACGCCGAGCGAAATGCTTAGCGGTATTTCGTCTGCGTTACGTTGTGAGTTCAAATTCCGCCGAGGTCGACTTTGCCTTTCATCCTTTCGGGGTCGCTAAATTAAGTACTAGTTACGCACTGGGATCGATGTAATCGACTTAATCCGTCTGTCTGTCCTTGTTTTTCTCCTCTGTGTTTAGCCCCTTGTGGGTAGTAAAGAAATAAGTATTTCGTCTGCCGTTACGTTCTGAGTTCAAATTCCGCCGAGGTCGACTTTACCTTTCATCTTTTCGGGGTCGCTAAATTGGGTACCAGTTACGCACTAGGATCGATATAATCGACTTAATCCGTCTGTCTGTCCTTGTTTTTCTACTCTGTGTTTAGCCCCTTGTGGGTAGTAAAGAAATAGGTATTTCGTCTGCCGTTACATTCTGCGTTCAAATTCCGCCGAGGTCGACTTTGCCTTTCATCCTTTCGGGGTCGATTAATTAAGTACCAGTTGCGTACTGAGGTCAATCTAATCGACTGCCCCCCCCCACTTCCCCAAAAAATTTCAGGCATTGTGCCTATAGTAGAAAGGATCATATGATCAATATGGAACAATTGACTGAAACTTCTACTACAACATACCGACACTGAAGGGTCATCCACTGTGTCTCTGTGATCGTTCAACCAGATAAAAACAGCAATAGTATGTGTGTGTATCTCGGTGTATGTGTATGTGAGCGGGTTCACACCTCCCATCATCATTTCCGTTTTTATCGGAAATGATTGTGGCAATCTCCTGTTCCTAGATTGCAAAAGCATAGCCTTCAAAGTGTGTTGTAATAGAGTGGTCTTGTGTCCAAGAGAAGTTGCGATTCGCGTCAATTCTACTGTATTTTTCAAGATTCCGGGCAACATACCCATGCATAGTCTTGTTTTGTTTTGTTTTTTTTTTGTTTCTTTGTTTTTGTTTTGTTTTTTGTATGCTGAGTGCTTTCCATCCAAGTCTTCTCTGAGGTAAGAGAGCCCAGCTGTTTGGGGACCAATTAGGAGATCATCAGGAAGAGTCCTTCTTGAGTA
>NW_021825675.1:7500-14887 GCF_006345805.1 Octopus sinensis | reverse complement strand
AGGCGGTGACCTAGCAGGACTGTTAGCACACCAGCAAAATGCTTAGAGGCCCTTCGTCCGTCCTTAGGATTTGAGTTCAAATTCTGCCGAGATAGTCTTTGCCTTTCATCCTTTTGCGGTTCATAAAATAAATGTTAGCGGAGCAAAAGGGTCGATGCAATCGACTTATTCCCTCCGCCGAAATATGCTAGCCTTCTGCTAAATTTTTAAATCATATTTAGAGTCAGACAGATAACTTAAAACGTAACTAAAAACAATAAGTATAATGTTCTGATTCTTTAAATTCATGTTATTTAACATACCTCCTATACGGTAAGGTAGAAGTGCCTATCTATGATGATAAAAGGAGGAGATACAAGCGTTGTGTAAATTACATAGCTTCTATGCAATAATATCGCGTGTACGGTCGTCATACATGCTTAGTCAACCATTTGCTTTATATTTTTCACACTATCATTATATACCTATTTCTTTATTACCCACAAGGGGCTAAACACAGAGGGGACAAACAAGGACAGGCATAGGTATTAAGTCGATTACATCGACCCCAGTGCGTAACTGGTACTTAGTTTATCGACCCCGAAAGGATGAAAGGCAAAGTCGACCTCGGCGGAATTTGAACTCACCACGTAACGCAGAGGAAATACCTATTTTTTTATTACCCACAAGGGGCTAAACATAGAGAGGACAAACAAGGACAGACATAGGTATCAAGTCGATTACATCGACCCCAGTGCGTAACTGGTACTTAAATTATCGACCCCGAAAGGATGAAAGGCAAAGTCGACCTCGGCGGAATTTGAACTCACCACGTAACGCAGAGGAAATACCTATTTCTTTATTACCCACGAGGGGCTAAACAAAGAAGGGACAAACAAGGACAGACATAGGTATTAAGTCGATTACATCGACCCCAGTGCGTAACTGTTACTTAATTTATCGACCCCGAAAGGATGAAAGGCATAGTCGACCTCGGCGGAATTTGACCTCACAACGTAACGCAGACGAAATACCTATTTCTTTATTACCCACAATGGGCTAAACATAGAGAGGACAAACATGGACAGACATAGGTATTAAGTCGATTACATCGACCCCAGTGCGTAACTGGTACTTAATTTATCGACCCCGAGAAGATGAAAGGCAAAGTCGACCTCGGCGGAATTTGAACTCACAACGTAACGGCAGACGAAATACCGCTACGCATTTCGCCCGGCGTGCTAACGTTTCTGCCAGTTCGCCGCCTTTAACTATCATTATATACCGTTGTGAGGCTCTTTCCTTGAATTTCCCATTTATTGACTGAAAGATGTGATTGAAAACCTGTCACAAACCGAAGCCCTGCCTAACGATATTAGATATTCTACCGACACAACTCTCGGATCTGTAATCTCTCATAAAAGGAAAATGACACGAAGCATTTATATGAATTTGTAAACAGTAAGTTACATAATTGAATTGTACAAAGTGCATAATTATGTTTTTACATTGCAAGGGAAATTATGACACAGAATGGTTCTGCAGAGAAATATATCATAGGATTGTAATTGTTTGGTAGTGTAAAACCAAGTAGATAAAGTGACGTGAGAAGCTGTCTTCCGTATAGCGTATGCCATTTTGTAACACTAATAATATGCGATTTTTAACAGGGAGCATATCAGCCTATAATTCAAACTCCACGAAATTTACATTAACGTTAGACATTGCACTAACCCATCTAACAAACTAAATTCCAACCCAACTTATTCTTTGTAAGCCCAGTACTTATTCTATCGGTCTCTTTTCCCGAATCGCTAGGTGACGGGGACGTAAACACATCAGCATCGGTTGTCAAGCAATGCTAGGGAAGAGAAACACAGACACACAAACACATACACACACGTATATATATATATATATACATATATACGACAGGCTTCTTTTGAAGTTTCTTTTGAAGCTCTTGCTAATCTCACGACCTCTATTTCTTGTATTTTTGAGTCAACAGAGTAAACCCATGGCTATTATGATAAACTATTCGGGTTTTCTGAGCATTACCCTACATAAGTTCAAACTATTTTCTTTGTCTTTTGTTAGTAATGTCTGGTGTCTTTCGAAATATCAGTGACAGTTATTTTGAAGTTATTTGTGAATATTTAGATATCTGTGACTGTCCTGATGGACAACAAGCAAAGAAGTCACTAGTTAATCGAAGTCAATTCAACACACCTTACGAAAAAAGAAAGAACATCGATAAATCCATTTTAGTTTATTGGGCAACACACATCCGAGTTCCTCGTAGTAAATTTATATATTTATCCCTCATCAGGGATCTATTTAATTATTAATTTTATTAAAACGTTGAACTGACAGAGTCACTAATGCATCGGGGTCAGAATGCTATTGGGTATTTGTTATAACATCTGCGCTCTCAGTTCGGATTATCTCAACTTAGTCTTTTATCTCTTTGCGATCGATTGAAGTGTAAATTAAGTACCAGTTACGGACTGGGGTCGATGTAATCGACTTAATCCGTTTGACTATCCTTGTTTGTCCTTTCTGTGCTTAGCCCCTTGTGGGTAGTAAAGAAATAGGTATTTCGTCTGTCTTTACGCTCTGAGTTCAAATCATGCCGATGTCGACTCTGCCTTTTATCATTTCGGGGTCGATAAATTAAGTACCCCTCCCAGCAAAAGAAAAACAAAATTGGGTCTTGTGCCTAGAGTAGATAATAATATCTAGCAACTTTTAAAATAAGGTATTGCTTGATTATGTGCTTTATAAACCTGTCTTAAGATAAAGTCACAAATAATAAACGGGGAGTGAAATTTGTTACGATTATTAAAAAAAAAAATAGTTATTCACCGGCTATTTTGTTTCCGGCGACTGTTACTTCTTTAAAAGGAAACTATATATATATATATATATATATATATATATATGGCAACAGTTCGTGAGCTGAAACTAGGTAAAATATAAAAATATTTATATATACACACTTGTGTTTATGTGTTATGCCAGTAACAGCTAAATTATTTCGAAGTATTAGTTACTAATGACAATAATATTTCAGCTCACGCACGGGGTATTGGCATTCTTAAGTATGTATTTTAAATATCTGGAACATTTGCCGCAAGTTTGTGCCTGATTATGTGCTTTGTAAGCCTGTCTTAAAATAAAGTCGCGAAAAATAAACGGGATGTGAAATTTACGATTATTTAAAAAAAAACAGTTATTCACCGGGTATTTTGTTTCCAGTGACTGTTACTTTTTTTAAATTCATGATTAATGTAGGAGTGGCTGCGAGGTAGTAGCTTGCTAACCTCACTGACTGAAGAGTTCGCATTCTTCATGCAGCTTGAAAGTCACGTCTTGCGACGTGAAAATTGAACATTTTGGAAGCACGACTACAGGTAGGCGTTTGTTGTATTGCTTTGAGGGCTTAGTGGAGTTTGTTGCCCTGTATTGAATAGTTTTTTTGGCGAGCAACCCTCTCCACTCTGCTCCAGACATTTGCCTGTCTGTGGTCGTCCATAACGACTCACTTTGCAGTGAGAATTGTGTTTTTGAAGAGGCGTAGCCCCTCCGCAAAAATTAATTTGTTTACGAAAATTGTCTTCGTGTCTGTGAATTTCCACTGGATTACCAAGGAGTACCAAGACAGGAAAGACTATTTTTGCAAGGTGGACGTGAGTGAGTTAGCTCTGTCCAATATTCAACTGAAAGAAAACACATCAGCATAAGACCGTAGAGGTAGGTGATTTTGTTTTCGTTTGAGCTGTGTGTAATTTGTCAAATAGTAATTGTTTGTGTGTTGATAAATTTTCACCCAGCTCCGTGGCAATTCTGTCTACTGTCGGGGGCTGCTGTTTATTGGTTTTTGTATTGGAAAAAAAAAAAGGGGACGTATCCTCGCCCGAACTTAATGGATTTTGTCATTGAAACTTATTGAAGTTGGCCAGGAGTACCTGTTGGCCATTGATGTTTGCTGTGTGAACTGTTTTTCTTTTCTCTATCCTTCTGTTTTTTTTCTTTCTTTTTGGAGTTGTTTTTGCGTTTCTTTTGGATTTTAGTTTTTATTCATTTTTTGAACTAACTTGTTTATTTCTTTTTGGACTTGTTAATTTATTCGGACTTTCCTTCTTCTTTTCAATTGATTTTTAACATGCCAAATGCAAAAAGTGCCTTGGAATGGGAGCTGGTCCCACCTAAGCAATGGATTGAAAGCCTTGAGAGAAGGACAATTGTACAACGGACCTATTCTAGGTCGCGTGATGCCATCGCCCTCTTCGACAAGTGTAGTATTAATAAAGAGCTGGCAAAATGTTTGCCAGCCAAAAATTATTATGTAACCAGGGGTGTCAAATACGCCACGGTGTGGCTGCTTTTCGACACTCCTGAGGAGGTTTGCACTCTGGCAGGCCAGCCCCTGGAAGGGAACGAGATTTTGTTTCTTCCCACACATCGTGGGAAGAAGGTGATAAGGGCCTGGGTATGTTGTCTTCCGCCGGGCACCGAAGCGGGGTGGATTGCAGATGCCATCCGGCGGGGCCTGGGGGATAGCGGGCCCAAGCTTTTAAATATAGAGATAAGGCCTGTGGTCGACTGGGAGGGTGCAAAGGCAACTTTGACCCTATGGACCTCAGTGCCCGCGGGTGAAATGACTTTCCTTGACCTTTTGAAAATGGATGGCTCAAGGTATCCAGTGATACTTGAGGGTCGCCCCCCGCCCAAGTGTCACTCGTGCCTGGAGTCAGGCAACATTAAGAAGGACTGCCCCAGGGCCGTGGTAAGGTCCAGGAGCAGGGAAAGGTGAAGATGTCCTCCGCTCACCCATTGCAGGGAGAAACGATGCCTCAACGAGAAGAAAAAGAAAGGTGAACAACAATGGTTGCTCACCAACAGACGCGCAGGTTGAGGGAGAGGAGGAGGACTCCATCCCAGGGGTGTGCCGGCGGAGGCTCCGTCTCCTGCACCCGTACGAAATAAAAAGAGAAGGAAGAGAAACGGGAGATGATCGGCGGATATCGCTGTGCCGCCGACTGAACCCGATGCTCCTCCGGTGGGAGGTGTGGCACCGGAGCGAGAAGCTCTGTCAGTGGGAATTGTGCCACTGAAAGAGCGGGCTGAGGCCCCTCCCCGTGAGGAGGACGTGAAACCCATCGTTTTCTATCTCAGGGAAGGGCCTGTCGAGAAGTGCTTGGACGGTCTTCCAGCCCGAGAACGATTGGACTCGGTTTGTATAGACTGTCCAGACTGGCCTCCGCAGGTGGCTGCGGATGTCGTGAATCAGAAGGAGCTGTTCGAGGTCATGGTGACCTGTAATAAGGAAGATTTTGCTTTCCTCTTTCCGGGCCCCGAACTGCCGATGCAGGCTTTCTTGCAGGCGGCGTGTCATTTGCTTGGCGGCTCCGATGAGGCGGATTGATCATATAGATTGTCTGTGTATTGAATAATTTATTATATATATTTGTAATGGACTTTTAAGTCCAATAATTGTCGTTTTTGATGGAAAAAAAAGAACAATGTTTTAGAGAAGCAGAAAATCGGTGGACGTTTTCTGCCTTCTCTCATCAATATCGTCCTTGTTTCATCATTCACCTCATCAATGTACATGTCCAGCCCGCAAGCTACTCTTTGTAATGCATTTATGGCAAATATTAATGAAATAAAGTAACTTGCTTACGAACTACATGGTTCCGGGTTCAGTCCCACTGTGTGACACCTTGCGCAAGTGTCTTCTACTATAACCTCGGGACAACCAAATTCTTGTGAGTGGATTTGGTAGACGGAAACTGAAAGAAGCCCGCCGCATATATGTATATGTGTATGTATATATAAATATATATATATATATATATATATATATATATGTGTGTGTGTGTGTGTGTGTATGTATATTTGTGTGTCTGTGTTTGTGCCCCCAACATCGCCTGACAACCGATGCTGGTATGTTTACGTCCCCGTAACTTAGCGGTTCAGCAAAACAGACCGATAGAATAAGTACTAGGCTTACAAAGAATAAGTCCTGGGGTCGATTTGCTCGACTAAAGGCAAGTGCTTCAGCATGGCCACAGTCAAATGACTGAAACAAGTAAAAAAGTAAAGAGAATATTACCATTGACCTTATTTCATATCAAATTTCCATATCAAATTTAAGAGGCAGTGCATTCATAGTCCGTATGACTAACTGAACTTTATTTCTCATTTACTAGTAAAATCACTACATTAGGAAACAATATTTACTTATTCACTTGCATTTGTCAATTTCAATTTTACTACATTCCTATATTTCCCATTTGCACTAGAAAATTAACTTTTTATTGAACATTTCACATATTGGATCTTTTCGGTTTGACCGGCAGTTTTTAAAAATAATTTCCACGTAACTAAACACTTTTAAACTTCGTATACTGGTAGAATGTGTTTATAAAACATCATTTTCTCTTGGCGTTATTGAAAAAATTCTATAGTTTGTAATATATTTGTTTTTTTCTTCAATTTCTGCAATTTCAACCAATCAATGACGTTTATTGAGGTGAAAGCATTCTGTGCCGTATGAAAATGTCCCTCATTTAAGAAACAGATTGGGTTTATTTGCATTTGTGAAGAAAAAAAGATATCCTTCCCCCCACCTCTAACTCTAACCTTAACCCTAAAACAGATTGAAATGCAACAGATCGATACTAGGGTCATAATTATGGGTGACAATTTCATATGACACCGCTAGAAAAAAACTGCCGATCAAACCGAAAAGATCCTACATATTTTGCATGAGTTATACATTCTCTTTACTCTTTTACTTGTTTCAGTCATTTGAGTGCGGCCATGCTGCAGCACCGCCTTTAGTTGACCAAATCGACCCCGGGACTTATTCTTTGTAAGCCCAGTACTTATTCTATCGGTCTCTTTTGCCGAACCGCTAAGTAACGGGGACGTAAACACACCAGCATCGGTTGTCAACCAATGCTATGGGGACAAACACAGACACACAAACATATACACCACACACTATAATATAATATATACATATATACGACAGGCTTCTTTCAGTTTCCGTCTACCAAATCCACTCACAAGGTATTGGTCGGCCTGGGGCTATAGCAGAAGACACTTGCCCAAGATGCCACGCAGTGGGACTGAACCCGGAACCATGTGGTTGGTAAGCAAGCTACTTACCACATAGCCACATTGTTCATGTTTAAAAGTGAATTTTAAGACATTAATCTGAGATGAGGTGTAACTACATACCTTGCAGAATATTTACCTATTTTCAAAGACTGCATTTAAAATAGCTGTTTTCTAACATTTTACAAGTTTGTTTCCTATACAGAATATTCTAGAAATTAACTATTGTATTTACCCCTAACAACGCTTGATAACCGGTGTTGGTCTGTTTACGTTCCTG
>NW_021825675.1:0-2500 GCF_006345805.1 Octopus sinensis | reverse complement strand
TAAATTAGTAAAATACAAAAGAAACAAATAAAGAAATATAAATACATAATCTTCATTTCTTTTTTCGTTTTAAAAAGGTATCATCAATGACTTAAGATCTCTTTGTATAAATAATAGTGGTAACGACAATAATAATAACAATAATGATAATGTATACACAAATAATGATATACATATATATTCATACATATATATATATATACACATGCATATATGTATATATATATATATACATATATATACACTCATCCATTAACATATATATATATATAATAATATATATTACATATAAGTATACATATGTGTAAATATATATATACATAAGTATACATATGTGTAAATATATATAAATATATATATACATATATGGATACATATGTATTTATATATACACAAATATGCATATATATGTGTGTGTGTATATATGTTTATATATTTATATATACTTATATATTTATGTTTACATACATACATATATGTACATATCATGTATATATTAGATCAAAACAGAAACAAACAACATTGAAAACGTAAACTTAAGGATGATATTATAATTATACCAAATATACATACACGCACACAAACACCCACACACACTCCCACATTCACACGAACGGATAATAAAGCAAGGACAACATGTAGACGATACCAAGAGTGTACGTTTCATCGAGAAGACATCTTGCTGATGCTCATACGATACGATTTGTTATGAAGTGGGAGATATCATCACCAAAGATGGGGAAAATAAATGAGCATGATTACCGATGATCCATTAGTAAGGCTAATGAGTGGGAAAGAAAGTGGAGAGGCAAATTAATATTGTATAGTTTATAAATTAGTGGCAATCTAACTTTTATTACATTCACTGCTACTTCCGTTTCCGGTTTTGAGAATGGAAGCGGGGATGTCAGACGAAGAGTATACGGAATCTATTTTTCTGTTGTAGCACTGAAGAGGCAATTTATAATTTATTTAACAATTTACTGATCTCTATATATATATATATATATATTCTATATATATATATATATATTATTATATATATTATATATATATATATATGAATAAATAAATAAATGGAGTTGAACGAAGATGTTAACAAAATTCCTTTACTTTCGAATATGTTTCGAAGACAACATGGTTTATTCCAAAGGAATAAACGGTGTGATGCAATCTCTCATCAGGAAAGAAAGGGAGCCTCTCTCAACAACAAGACAAAATAATAATTACGGTATGTATATCTGTATGTATGCATGCATAAATATATGTGTGTTTCTATAGTCATGTCTATATGCATATTCGTGTATGTGTGCATATAGGTGTCAGCTTGTGAGTATATATGTATGCGTAACGATTATCTATTTATTCATTTCTTATGCTGTGCTAGATACAAAAATAAATTATATGTAAATGGATACAGAACAAATATATCCAGGGATATTTCTCGTCGATCATTGATCCTGCATTTTGGGGAATATTTATATCAGTTATCGATATTTCACCAAAATTGTGTATATGTGTATCATTTTCCTCATACGTTATCAATCAAAGATAAACTATAAGAGGATGCACTTTCCGAAGTAGTCTTGCAGTAGGTTCAGCCCTGGATACGAACCTCTCAGACACTCTGCCACACCAGTAATAATCATGGATCGACCTAGTTATATATTCACCGGTAAATACTGACTTTAATAGGATTCTATAACCGAGGTTTGTGTTTCATGAAAACATCGAAGATGTAGAATATATGAGTGTTCGTGAGTGAGTCCGCGGGTGTATGCGTACGCGTGTATATATATATATATATATATATGATATATATATATATATATATATTATATGTCACATATACATACTTATACCTATATATATATACATACATACATATATTGCATAAGTATATTATATGCTATATCCTAAAATCTGTTTTCTCTATTCAAGTGGTAGAAAATGGTGTAAGAACATTGCCCATAATATTTTATAGTTAGCGTGAAAACATTTAATGCAGATATCATAAAAAGCTAACTTCACTATTTTATTTGGAGCAACATACTGTCTTCACTATGTCGGAGCCAGTTTCACCCCATAAAAATTAACCTTTGTAGAGTTGTACAGTATTTTGATTTTCCACGAGAACTGGGCAGTCTAATGTCTCAGGGACACTTTTTTATTTCTTTATTGCGAGAAAAACTGAGAATGCTCTGTTTCATCAGCAAGTACGGCGAAGCCTATAATTTACTATGTTTTATCGAACCAAAACAACTTCCTCTCTCAAAATAACACTAAAATTTGACTAATTTTTCAGAGTTGGTAAAATAGCTACCCGTTGAGCACTGGTTTCGATGTAATCAATTTGTCCCTTCTTCCGAAATTGCTAAAATTTGATATTAATATTTGAATAATTTTGCTTGGATGATTTTATCCTAAGCTCATCAATTTTCTGTGTTAGCCTTAAATATGTTAAATTGAATTTAAATTATCAAAAAGTGTAGTCAATCAA
>NW_021825674.1:7500-14820 GCF_006345805.1 Octopus sinensis | reverse complement strand
TATATATAATATATATATATAATATATATATATATATATATATATATATATATATACATACATATATATATATATACGTTCATATATATATCCGGCATCATATAACCTTGAATACCGTATTCATAACCTAAATACCGGAAGCCAAATACGGCATGTCTAAACTCTATAAATATCGTCCGGAAAAGCTGAGGTTCAAGGAGGAAGAAAGCCGTTATTGCTGGTGGTGGGTGGCGATCTCATGACGGTCGGGAGGATCCTGATATTTGTATAATATAGACACATATACATATATTTGTGTGTGTGTGTGTGTGTGTTTGTGAAAGCGCATGGCTCAGTGGTTAGAGCGTCGAGCTTACGTTCATGAGGTAGTGGCTTCGATTTCCGGACTGGGCTGCGTGTTGTGTTCTTGAGCAAGACACTTTATTTCCCGTTGTTCCAGTTCATTCATCTGTAGAAATGAGATGCAACGTCCCTGGTGCCAAGCTGTATCGGCCCCTTTGCCTTTCCCTGGGATAACATTGGTGGCATGGAGAGCGGGGGGGATGCATGGTATGCATGGCCGACTGACTCGAGACGTTACCAAACGCCGTCTTAAAATCAGAAAACGAGACGTTAATAGTTTCTCTAAATGCAGTTAAATTTCCTTCCCTTTCTATTTTATTCCTTTCTCTAAATCTTAAGTGTTTTCATTTTTGGTCTTACTAACATACTAACAACACCACACACACACACACACACACACACACACACACACACACACACACACACGCACGCACGTACACATGCACAAGCGCACAGGCGTACATACACAAACATAACATATAGTTAGATATATGTCCTCTATGTATATGCGCATGTGCGTGCATGTATACAGACACACATATGAATTTATATACATACATACATTAATATATTTATATATATATTATATATATATATATATATATATAAATATATTATATATGAACATGCATTTTCTAGAGCTTGCCTTATTCGTATTAGCAAATTTTGCGATAATGATGTGTAGCAATTTTACAAACATAATTGGCCAATATTTACCACAGATTATAAGTATTAAGTGACGTTAGTTATTGGTGTCTCCCTCTCTTTCTTCACCCTTACCCTCGTCATCTCCTTCTCCCTCTCACTATCTCACTCTCTCTCTCTCTCTCTCTCTCTCTCTCTCTCTCTCTCTTTGTCTCTCTCTCCCTCTCACAATACAGATTTAGTATACAGTGTGTGTGTATTTGGGAGCTTTCTTGCGAAGTAAGCACGTGCAGCAATTTTTATATGTGCTCATGATGTGGACTTGTAGCGCAAATGTGTTTGTAAATATGTAAATTTGTAAATATGTATCCACACATACACACATACACACACACACACACACATAGACGCAAATATAGGTATATATATATTCACACACTTGCGTGCACATACATACGCACATGCGATATATAGATATATATATATATATATATATATATATATATATATATTACAAGCCTACATCATGTACATTATAAAAAAGTATATATAATTATATATATTACATTATACACACACACATATATATACATACACCGTGTGTGTTTGTGTATTTCTTTGTAAGTATTCACACATATTAATATATATATGTGTGTGTGTGTGTGTGCGTGTGTGAATGTACATATATATATATATATGTATATATATACATATATATATGTCATATAAGTATATATGTTATATACTTATATATATGTATTTACATGTATAAGTACAAGTACCTAGTTATGTATGCATGCCTGTGTTTATGTATATGCATGTGTTAATATATGTATATATATATATATATATATAGATATATAATATTATATATATATATATATATATTATATATATATATATATTATATATATATATATATATATATATATATTATATATATATATATATATACACGTAATTGTTTGTGAATATACGTATGTATGTAGAAATGTATGTATATATATATAAATATATATGTATACATATATATATATACACGTAACTTGTTTATTTGTATACGTATGTATGTATGTATGTATGTATGTATGTATGTATGTATGTATGTATGTATGTATGTATGTATGTATGTATGTGTGTATGTATGTTTGCATCCCTATACGTATAGAACGCAAGAGGGAGAGAGAGAGAGGGAGAGAGTAGAGAGTGGGTTGGGCAGAAGAAAGACAGGACATGTGTGTTTCCTCGAACCTTCAACCGCTGGGTGATGTCTGGAGTTCACCATGCATACATGATTGGAATGAGACGACGGAGACGAAGAGAAAAATTAATAAATAAATCAATAAATTAATTTGCAAAGAAATAAATAAGCAGTAATCTCATTTGCTCATTATTTAACTGGAGCCTTCGACATGCGAGAAAATGCGGCCAAAATTTCCCTCAAATCACTCTTAATCGTCTTGAATAAAGAATGATATACTGAATAATGATTGACTCTGAGTGAAAGTTAGAATGGAATGGTCACGGTTCGAATTGTTTTGATCGTAGATTTTGCTAATCAGGAATGTCCTTGGGCTATAAACTGCAGCCCGTCACTTGGCCGATTCTAATTGATTCTCTTTTTTTTTTCATTAAACGAACCATTCTTCTTGGTGATAGAAACAATGGAGATGCTTTGTACCATGCAGAGACTACATGAGCTACTCAGAGGTTTACAAGTTGCCCTCTTGAATCCAGTGTTACACTGGATCATCATCAGGGGACTTAGGGTCACATACGTTTTTTCCCTTAGCCTGTATGCTTCGCCTGAGTGGGACATTGAGAACTGAACTATTCTTCACCTACAGAAGGCTTCCACTTTCAGTCTCTGATCAACCATGGCTACCTTCAGCTGGTTTCAGCTGAAGTGGCTTTCTTCAGATGTTTTGGTTTCCACAGGAAATATTGTTAAATACCTTCTTTTATCTTCTTTTACTTGCTTCAATCATTAGACTGCGGCCATGCTGAAGCATTGCCTTGAAGAATTTTTAGTTGAATGATTTCCTCACCACTCGATACAAATTTGGTAGACGTCTATCATAACTGCCAACGGATCGTGGAGTAATCTCTGTGGAGGGAGCCCTTATACATTGCTTTGCTGAAGAAAGGTATGAAGAGGACACCGTCAACAATTTCAGATCCGTGATTCTGTGGAATTCACAGTTAAAGATGTTGACTAAGTTTCTCGTAAAAAGGCCGGCACTGTTTGTTCTTCAGTTGTGTCTTCAGAGCTGCACATGGCCGCTCCGAAGGATTCCCGAAAGATCTAGCCACATCAGCCTCAACGTTGTGCGATTAAGTGTCGAGAACGTTAGATATAGATTTGGCTCTCGTAGGCGCCGGTCAGTTTACTTCATTCTAAACCTTTCAGCAATGTTGACCATCGCTGGCTAACAACGGTTTAAATGGCATCCGATTTAGCTCCTGTTTCCAGATGCTGGATTGCTTATTTATACAGTGGCATCTTCTCAGTGAACAGACGAAATTTTTGCCTTGGAACGGTATCTAATCACATACTAGGTCCACAAAAAGTGTCCCCTCTGTTCCCTTCTCTATATTTTGGCTTTTCGTCCATTTCAGCGGAAGCTAAAGGTGGTGAAATGTATTCCATTCCAGTTGGGATACGAGAAGACCATACCGTGCGCGCGTGAATGGCAGTGGAACGAGAAACGTTGGTTGGCCACACTGAAGGAATACGAGACGTAGGGTCAGTTACGGGCTGTTAGATGCTTTGGACCTGGTTTGAGCTTAATTTCAATAAGAACTGGGATGTCAGTACGAGCAAGTACGGCTGCCAGTACGGCTACAGTTTTATCCAGAATTAGAATGAGAGGAAACTATTCTTAAACGGTTGGGTAAAAGTGCCAAACGCATATATCACCTCCTTTATTCTTTGTCCCTTGACCATCGTGGCTTCCCCAGTCACCGTTTGGCCAGATTTGTATATCCGTCCCTTCGCTTCACAAAAAATCGACGCCTTTCTCTCGATTATCATTTGTTTTCATTCGGAGTCCATATGACACCTGGGGGTCCATGTAACATTTTGGGTCGGTGGGGGTGGGGTCCATGCAAGCAAACTACTTAGCTGAGGATCCACCATATTAAGGAGCCATGAAAAAGTTTTGGCTGAGATACATTCACTGCAAGAAACAACTAGGATTCTTTCTCTAATTCAATCTACACGAGCGAATGTGTGACAAACAAAATTGGGAATTTTGAAAAAAGTTTCTCTAAAACTAGATTTTAAACATCGAATGGCTATGGAATTCCACCAGAATAAGATAACAGTCAAAGGGGTCCATAGATGAAAAAAAGTTCAGAAATACTGCTCTGGATAGAGGGATAATCTGCTACCAACGCTTCTGAGTGGAAGGATCGGTATACAATGACGGCTGAAGCACCTGCATGCATTGAGGATGCAAACGTCGTCAGAAATTTCTAGATGCTGATGATTTGTGGTCACCGTTTGTAGGACAGGTATTTCCACTGCTCAACTCTTTGATGGGGTTGCAGTACTAGCTCAAACAATGACCAAAACTGGGTACTTGGCATCCGAAATATTGGTTTCAAATTTTGGCACACGGATAAAAAAAGAATGAGATATCAGTTGTATTTGAACGTCCAACCTTCTTCTCTTGAAATCTAATTAATTAGCACTTCACTACATTTTCGCATTGGCATCCGGAATATTGTTTTCAAATGTTTGACATAAGAATCGTAATTTCGGTGAAGGGATTAAGTCGTTTATATCGACTTCCAGTACTCAATTGGTACTTATTCTACTGACTTCGAAAGGACGAATGATGAAGTCGCCTTTGGTGGTATTTGAACTCAGAACATCAAAACAGACGAAATGTCGCTAAACATTTTGCCCGCTGTGCTAAGGTTTCTGCCAGCTCACTGCATATTGCTATGCATTCACAGTTCTCTGCGAGTCAAGCTAAAGCAATCGGTGGTTTGAACACTCAATTTCGAGGGAATATCAGGCAGGAGACTGATTTACTTTCAAAAATTTCTGACCGGGGAATGCTACCGGTTTAAAATTCTACAGGTCCATTAGAACCGTTTGCAAGACCTCCTCGATATGAACACAGGACAATGGATCTATTAAGCATCAGAACCCCTGCGTTTCTGATTTGTTGAGTAATATTCAATAACTGTTGTTGCAAATAACACGATCTGGCTATCAGCCGAAAATTTCGCCATGATCGATCCATCGCTGCCTATTATCCGGTAAGAGCAGGTAATTGTCCACTTTCTGAAAGCTATGCGGGAGAGAGATCCTGTAGTGGTCAAGATTACAAAGAATAAGGACAGACACAGTCTTCTTCGACCAAACACTCGCCATATTTTCCTTTTGGAAAGAAATGTGTTGGTGGACAGAGAAGTGGTGCTTCAATAAATCTAATAAGAGCGACGAAATATTCGTTATTATATTTTGCTATTTAGTTCTTCATAGGCTAAGACCACCTTGGTGATTTTCCTTTTCAGCGTTTTACTGTGTTGACTGTGTTCGATAGTTGGATTTTCATTACCTATTTCCTCATCGACTGAGTTCTATTTCGATTCCCGAATCGTTTCTTTGTCTTTGAAACAATATATTTTTCCCGGCATCAAATCCGATGGGATCTAAACGTAATACTTTCATTCGCTGTTGGTTTTCCAAAATTCTTTCTAAGAAATTTATTATGGTTTCATTACTTAAAAAAGAGAATGGGTGTCAATAGAGGTGAAACGTACTCCGCACATATCCATTTATGTTTTTTCTCATTAATTTGCAGGATTAGTGAATCTATTTTCCAATTCTTTATTTAGATTCTCATCATTTTAGCCACATACCTGCAGACTCGTTTCTGATGGTATTCAGGTTTGCACGCGACGGCGTTGGTTTGATAAATCTTGGTGTATGCGTCACTCCCCTCTATCTCTGTTTTTGCTCTTTTCTCCCTCTCTCTCTCTCTCCCCTTTCTCTCCCCCTCTCTCTCACTCTCTCATTTTTTTACCTAGTTGTCTTTCTCTATAATTCCCTCTTTCGATATCTCTCTACATCTTGTGCGATTACAACGTTAAATGTAGATGCAAAAACAGACTGGCACGTGCTCATACAAACATACACACGAACGCACACATATATACACATACATGCAAGCACGCACGGATAGATAGATCTACATATACATACATATATTTATGCATATATCATATATATATATATATATATATTATATATATGTATATATATATACATATATATACATGCATATATATTATATACATGTGTGTTATATATATATATATATATATATATATATATATATATGCATGTATGTACATATACGTATACTTAAACATACGTATATATGTGTAACATATACAGAATTTATAAGTGTAGAACAGTAGAACAGGTAATAAGTAAGCTACATATGTTTCTTAGCTGGATGAAGCTATTTACATAAATATTACGCCACGAACTGCACAGCGTAACTAATCATCAAGCTGAAATTACCTCAATAACATTTATATGGCCACCAGGAATTCCAAATGAATAGAAAAGTCAATAAAACAAAGAAAGCAGGTTTGAATAAAGCAACCAACGTTTTGGCACAAGCTGGAACCGAAATAAAGGATAGAGTGTCATTAAGAGTCATACATGTACGTATCTATCTATCTATCTATCTATATATATATATATATATATATATATATATATATATATATATATATATATATAACATATACACTTACATATGCATATATATACATACATATATATATATATAATATATATATATATATATATATATAATTTCCATTATGCTTATATGAGTATGAAAGTGTGTGCGCGCGCGCGCGAGTACGAATGTGTGCTGTGTATCACTGAATGTAAAGATATTGAAGTATATGTATATATCTATATGTACGCTCGTCTGTATGTATATATTTATCTATGCTTTTATGATTGCGTGTATGTATATATATATATATATATATATATGTATCACCCATTTGCTAGTCTGCCTCTATGCATGCATGTATGTATGTACGTATGCATTCATGTATGTATGTATCTGTTTGTGTGTATAAGTGAATTAAGGTGTTTGACAATGGCTGTAAGAACATGACAAAATTGTGACTCACTTCGCCCACAATGGCGCTTCTAATCACTTTCAACTGACAAACATTAACCAATCATATATTTATATCTAAGTATGTCTATATATATATGTATATATGTGTGTGTGTGTGTGTGTGTGTGTGTGAGTGTGTGTACGTATGTATGTATGTATATGTGTA
>NW_021825674.1:0-2500 GCF_006345805.1 Octopus sinensis | reverse complement strand
ACGAGGTTTTGTTTTATTCGTTTTCCTTTTTATTTCACCTTTGACTGGGAAACTGTAAGTTTTGTTGGGAGAGGTGAGACAGAGGGAATGAAATTAGTATAAATGATGATAGATTAGTTAGATGAATAAATATTGGCATATTGACAGGGTTAGAGTCTACTGCTTGTGAGTAAAGAAGTCATGCGAGCAGACAGTGTAATTGGGAGGGATGGCTAAAAAGAAGTAAGATAAAAGGGCAGAGTGATTAAGAAAGGAACTGTGAAAGAGAAATAAAGCAATACAATAAAGAAGGTGAATTAGAGAAATAATATGATAAGAGTAAGTGAATGATGAAGAGAATAATAGAAGCAGAATGAAAAGAAGAAAGAAAAAGAAACAGAAAAGCAGGCAGACAGGCAGACAGACAAAGAGAAGCGAACAAATTCCATGTTGGCATCAACTTTTCTGAACATGGATCTTGTGTTTCTCAGCCTCATGTACTTGACTACCATCCATTAGGCTAGCACGTGACTCACAACCTCTGTCTGAATTCTTGCCTGATCAATTTTAGATATCGGGCACACGCTTAAATATGTCCTGCTCCTGTCAAGGAAACACATTTCCCTACATACCGGCAAAAGCACTCAATAACTCCCTTCTTGAAGACATAGAAACCCCTTTCGGTATTTTCTTTTTTTAACAGTCACATATCAATTTCCTTCTTGTCCTTTTTCCGTTGAATTTCTCGAGAAAAGAGATTTTTTTCTTTGTTTTTATGACATATATCTTCGAAACCTTTTCTTGATTAAATCCTTTAACCATCAACTCTAAAGATTGTTTGCAGTTGTTGTTTTTTATGTTTTTACTCTTGTTTATATTGTTTTTATAATTCCCGTTGAAGTTTTCATCACTTTTAATTTGTTTGGCTTCTTGAATTGTAATTGTATTGGGCCGGCAACTAAGTTCCTGCCGTTTTTTTTTTAATTTTGGAATTTATTGCTTTTTTAAATTCTGAAATTTATCTTTTTCGAAAATTCAGTTTTTGAATCATTTTAGAATCTATTTTGTTTTTTATTTATTTTTTTCTAGTTAATTTTAGTTAATTTTTGTTTATTTTCAGATCATTAAAATGGAATGTCAAGTTAAGAAAAACGAGCATTTTCGACACCTCCTTCTTTTTGCTTTTAATCAAGATTCTAAGACCGCAAAAGCTGCTCGTGATATTTGTGCTGTGTATAGAGAGGGTACCATACTGAAAGAACCGCTCGTGATTGGTATGCCAAGTTCAAAAATAGAAATTTTGACCTCAAAGACGCACCTCGTTCTGACCGTCCAGTTCAGTTCGATGAAGAGCGATTAAACCAACTTTTACACGAAAATTCTCGTCAAACGACAAGGAAACTGGCAGAGAAAATTGAATGCTCCCACATTGCTATAGAGAAGCATCTTCAATCGATGGGAAAGATTCAGAAGCATGGAGCATGGGTTCCGCATGCTTTAAGTGACAACAAAAATCAACGAGCCACAATCTCCGCTGGTTTGCTTGCTCGTCACCGTTCAACTCATGGACACAAGCAAGGATTTCTTTACCGAATCGTAACTGGCGACGAAAAATGGTGCTTGTACATCAATATGAAGAAGCATGAGGAATGGTAAAAAAGCGACACTGCGCATTAAACAAGATGTTGTGCGTAAAATGATGTTGTGCGTATGGTGGGACTTGGAAGGGATTATCCATTACGAATTGCTTGAACGGAACCAACAGGTCAACGCGGAACTCAACCGACGGAACGACTCAACACGGCTATTCAAGAGAAAAGACCTAATCGTCAGCATGGAGTTCTTCTGCTGCACGACAACGCCCGCCATCATATCACCAGTATGACCAAGGAAGCCATTCAAACGCATGGCTGGGAAGTGCTACCACACCCGCCTTACTTTCCTGATTTGGCACCAACGGATTTCCACATCTTTCGATCTCTTTCAAATGCTATGCCCTGAGTTTCGTTCAATACTGATGCAGAATTGAGAGCTTGGTTGAATCAATTTTTCGAGTCAAACTCGGGTCATTTCTACCAACGAGATATTGAAAATCTTGTTGAATGCTGGGAAGAAGTTGCAAACAACAAGGGTGACTACATTATTGATTAATTAGTTGTTATTTTTTTTATTAAACCTTTTAAAAAAATTTAAATTTAAAAAAAACGATGGGAACTTAGTTGCCAACCCAATAGAAGACATTTGACCAAGGTGGCACGCAGTGGGACAGGAATCGGAAACCACGTGGCTGGGAAACATGATAATCAAGAGAATAGAAAAGAAACCACATAACACATCCAGACAAGCGAACCATTTCCCGTGGCGAAACAGCAATCGGACAAACAATACGGATCCCGGATCACCAAAACCACCAAAAGCAAATGCTCTCCTGAACGCATTCTCCGGTTTTATAAATTCAAGTAGTAGTAGTAGTAGTAGTAGTAGTAGTAGTAGTAGTAGTAGTAGTAGTAGTAGTAGTTGT
>NW_021825673.1:0-10000 GCF_006345805.1 Octopus sinensis | reverse complement strand
GGGCAGTAAAGAACTAAAAATATCTTAAAATGATACTTAATTGTATTTGCCGGTGTATAAGACTGCCGGTGTATAAGACTCACATAAAAAGACTCCCTATATTACAAGTAGAAAAAAACCCCCCATACAAATCTAGGTTGCTTCATCATACATTCACTGAATGATGTTTTAAAGTTCGTGTAAATGATGGAAGCACTCCGTCGGTTACGACGATGAGGGTTCCCATTGATCCGAATCAACGGAACAGCCTGCTCGTGAAATTAACGTGTAAGTGGCTGGGCACTCCACAGACACGTGTACCCTTAACGTAGTTCTCGGGGATATTCAGCGTGACACAGAGAGTGACAAGGTTGGCCCTTTGAAAATACAGGTACAACAGAAACAGGAAGTAAGAATGAGAGAAAGTTGTGGTGAAAGAGTACAGCAGGGATCACCACCATCCCCTGCCGGAGCCTCGTGGAGACTCGTGGAGCTTTTTAGGTGTTTTCGCTCAATAAACACACACAACGCCCGGTCTGGGAATCGAAACCGCGATCCTATGACCGCGAGTCCGCTGCCCTAACCACTGGGCCATTGCGCCTCCACTCGTGTAAATACAATGATGTGGCAGAATACAGGAATAATTGTATGAAATCATAAATAAACAACCTTATAGAAGTACCATATTTCAACTCAACTTTATCTTCTTTCAGACTTAGCCATTTGGTTGGTCAAGAGAACTGCCAAACAGGATGTAAAGCTCGTGTTTCTGGCTACAGTTTTGTTGTCACGACTCGTTGCAAATAACTGACACGAGGATTAAAATTTAATATTCCATCTTTCTAGGGTAATTTAAAAAAATTTAGCTAAATAAACAAATGTTTTTTAAAAATTTGCAACGTATTCATTAATTATTAGTTTGACATTTTGGCACAAGCCCAGCCAATTCTGATGGGAATTGCGGTAAGTCGATTACATCAGCTCCCAGCGTTCAACTGGTAGTTATTTTATCGACCCTCAAGAGAAGAAAGGTTAAGTCAACCTCGGAGGCAGTGGAACTCAGATTTTAACGTCGGAAGAAATACCTATTTCTTTATTACCCACAAGTGGCTAAACACAGAGAGGACGAACAAGGACAGACAAGCGGATTAAGTCGACTATATCGACCCCAGTACGTAACTGGTACTTAATTTATCGACCCCGAAAGGATGAAAGGCAAAGTCGACCTCGGCGGAATTTGAACTCAGAACGTAACGGCAGACAAAGTACCTATTTCTTTACTACCCACAAGGAGCTAAACATAGAGAGGACAAACAAGGACAGACAAAGGGATTAAGTCGATTATATCGACCCCAGTGCGTAACTGGTACTTAATTTATCGACCCCGAAAGGATGAAAGGCAAAGTCGACCTCGGCGGAATTTGAACTCAGAACGTAACGGCAGACGAAATACCTATTTCTTTACTACCCACAAGGAGCTAAACATAGAGAGGACAAACAAGGACAGACAAACGGATTAAGTCGAGTATTTAATTTATCGACCCCGAAAGGATGAAAGGCAAAGTCGACCTCTGCGGAATTTGAACTCAGAACGTAACGGCAGACGAAATACCGCTAAGCATTTTGCTCGGCATGCTAACGATTCTGCCAGATTGCCGCATTATTCTCATAAACATTGAGTTCAAAATTTGGCACAAACCCAGCAATTTCGGGGAGGGTGTAAGCCTATTACATCGGCCCCAGTGCTCAACTGGTACTTATTTTAGCCAAAATCGACCTCAGCGGAATTTGAACATAAAGACGAACGAAATACCACGAAGCATTGGTTGTCGAACGATGTTGGGGGAACACACACACACACACACACACACACATATATATACGACGGGCTTCTTTCAGTTTCCGTCTACCAAATCCACTCACAAGGCTTTGGTCGGCCCGAGGCTATAGTAGAAGACACTTTGCCCAAGGTACCAAGCAGTGGGACTGAACCCGGAACCATGTGGTCGGTAAGCAAACTACTTACAACACAGCCACTCCTGCGCCAAATATACATATAATGTATATGATTAAACGATGAAGCGAGAGTTAAAATAAGAATATAAGTGGGAAGTGAGGTGGTGAATGGAAAGATTAAGGAAAAAGGCCTTATTGTATGATAGGTTGTTTTAGAGAAGGATACACTTAGAAGCTTGTTTACAAAACAGCAGTTATCAACGAGTAAAAAGATGAAAGAAAAAACAGGGAAGGAGAAGACGGTGAAGAAATATATGACAAGATAGGAAAGCAACAACAATAGCTTAATGTATAATGTGAGAAAGCTATTTTTTTTTTTTTTTACATGTTTCAGTCATTTGACTGCGGCCATGCTGGAGCACCGCCTTTAGTCGAGCAAATCGACCCCGGGACTTATTTTTTTTTTGTAAGCCCAGTACTTATTCTATCGGTCTCTTTTTGCCGAACCGCTAAGTGACGGGGACGTAAACACACCAGCATCGGTTGTCAAGCAATGCTAGGGGGACAAACACAGACACACAAACACACACACACACATACATATATATATATATACATATATACGACAGGCTTCTTTGAGTTTCCGTCTACCAAATCCACTCACAAGGCATTGGTCGGCCCGGGGCTATAGCAGAAGACACTTGCCCAAGATGCCACGCAGTGGAACTGAACCCGGAACCATGTGGTTGGTTAGCAAGCTACTTACCACACAACCACTCCTGCGCCTATGTTAAGGATTATTGTAAAACAGCAATAAATCTAATACAAAAAATTAATTGAAAATATGTTTAAAAAATGCGTATGAAGACCAAAATGCGCAATGCATTGTGCAGGGAAAGTAACGCTGTTACGTTATCGCTATATAATAATCCGTGGAGGCGCAATGGCCCAGTGGTTAGGGCAGCGGACTCGCGGTCGTAGGATCGCGGTTTCGATTCCCAGACCGGGCGTTGTGAGTTTTTATTGAGCGAAAACACCTAAAAGCCACACGAGGCTCCGGCAGGGGATGGTGGTGAACCCTGCTGTACTCTTTCACCACAACTTTCTCTCACTCTTACTTCCTGCTTCTGTTGTACCTGTATTTCAAAGGGCCGGCCTTGTCACTCTCTGTGTCACGCTGAATATCCCCGAGAACTACGTTAAGGGTACACGTGTCTGTGGAGTGCTCAGCCACTTACACGTTAATTTCACGAGCAGGCTGTTCCGTTGATCGGATCAACCGGAACCCTCGTCGTCGTAACCGACGGAGTGCTTCCACCATATAATAATCCATTCAACTATAATTCCACAAGGCCTAAATTATAATTATTCTGTGCATGCTATATTTCCAGATATTAAACATGGTGGCTAAAGTATACTTTAAAGTCATCCGTCATATGACAGGGCACCACTCCAGTAATTATATGCAAACTATAATTAATTGCGTGGTACTTAATGATCTTATTGTGAAAATGTACGTATGTCAACTAAACAAAATAAGCTCGGAATTTCTATCGAGAAACTTTTCAGAAATGCATAAATCACAAAGTTGGAGATTTGCTTCTAAGTTGTAGTGTGATGGAGGGAAAAAAGACGACAGAAAAAGAAGCAAAAGGGAGAAAGAAATGCAGAGACCTTACCTGTTGACCTAGGCGGGATGAGCGATCACTGTCAAGAAATAAACACGTCCTTGCACGCTGCCGTCTCTCGTCGAACTCTCCGCACGTGCTTTTTGCCCACGCATGCCCCCATGGCTCTTCCGCCGGCCCCTGCAGTCTTCACCACCAATCCTCTCCACCAACACCACATAGCTCATCACAACCCATAACACCAAAACACCACATAAGTTTTTGTTTGATCCAAAATCTTTTCTTTGATGTATACTTATAATTTAGTTTAAAGGAGCGTCAGCGTTCCTGGCTGAACTTCTGAATGTTTGTGCATGTTGATTATATCGGAGCCGAACGGAGTAACCGCTAAACTACAATAATTAGTAAATTTACACTACACTACACACTACAATAATTAGTAAATTTACAGGTGATACATAATCGCAATAAACTAGTGAACCTGTCGAGCGCATTTATCGAGCTAGAGTTTTCTACAGTTGCATGATTGAATGGCATCAGCAGTAGCCGGAAGTTCGAGTTTTCTGCGGTTGATGTTCTGCAAAACTTCAGCAAAGTTATGTATGTATGTATGTATGTATGTATGTATGTATGTATGTATGTATGTATGTATGTATGTTCAACTGATATTCAACTTTATGTTAACATCCGCTGGGCAACTGATTTCCACAACTGAGCACAGTTTCTCTTCTCAGTCCCAAATCACTATATCAGGTCTGTTGTGTTTACATTTTATTCCACCAATATTCCTTTTTATTATGAGTGGTTATGGATTCTACCATACTGTGGGTTCTTATTTCTTTGTCCTCGGGATTATTTTTCCGACGGATTTCATTATAGTGTCCTATATAGTTAATACCGTGATGAAATTTTCGGACAACTGCTTATGATGTGGGTGATATCTTCAGTGTGAACTCTACAAAGTCTGCATCGGTTGTCACATTTTACGGCTTTACCTGCATCTCTATCCCTTTTGTGCACCAGGTACTTGGTTGATATTTCCTGTTCCCTGATTGCAAACGTATACCATTCAAAGTGGGAGGTAGTGATCCGGCTATTGGTCCGTCATAAACTGCTTTGATGACTGATGTTACTAACATCATCAGTTTTCTACTAACATATCCATGCATAGTCTTCTGTTCATATAGGTTCATCCTTTCATCTTATGATACGTTGCGGTTAGAGCCGTGCGACTTCTTTGGGTATGTATTCTAGGTTATCAGACAAAGAATGTTGCTCAAGGAGCTGCCTTCCAAATCTTATGATGTTATCAGCCCAATGTATGAAAACTTGGTCAAGGGATGCACTTCGACATTTGGTGGTTAAAAGATGTTGCCGAAGGGATATGATGCGACATTGAAAGGCATTTTGGATCGATGTTAAGCCTCTTCTGCCTTGTTTTCGTTTTAGGTAGACACGGTCTACATCACTGTCTATGTAGAAATTATGTGTGCTTGTTAGTATTTTTCGGGTTTTCACATCAATGGCTCGGATCTCATCAAGCGTCCAATCCAGCAGCCCAAATGTTGGTATGAGTACTGACACAGCAAACACATTGTGGGACATTGTTTTATTGAATGTAGAGAGTTCTGAGGTCCAAATTTTTTTTATTAGGCTGGTGCCACTGTAAGATATGTTTTCATCCACTCCTAGATACTTGTAACATTCCTTATCAGATACAGGGGAAACAGTCCAATCATTAATGGAGATGTTACTAGTCTGGTTTATAGTTTTCTCCCTAAGGCGGCGAGCTGGCAGAAACGTTAGGACGCCGGGCGTAATGCTTAGCGGTATTTCGTCTGCCGTTACGTTCCTTTGTCTATCCTTGTTTGTCCTCTCTATGTTTAGCCCCTTGTGGACAATAAAGAAATAAGAAACGTTATAGTTTTCCCCCTTTTTACTGCCATATAGCAAAATTTATCCTAACCAAACTCCATCCCTACATCCTTTGAGAATGTTGTAACTAGGTCAAAGGCTCTTTTTCATCTCATGCATATTCTTTGCATAAAGTTTTAAGTCATCCACAAAGAAACAGTGTGTAATTTTGGTATTTCTATTTTCTTGTGAACCAGTGAGATATTCTTAGACTTCCTTAACATGAATGACAAGGGGGTTACAGAAAGTACAAACAACATCACAGAAAGGCTGTCCCCTTCGAATATGCCTTGGCGATACTGTATTCAAGATGGTGGCCCACGATGAAGTCAGGTCAGCTACGGCTTTGACTATTCTCACTGGAACTTTAGCAAGTTGAAGGGCTTCTAGCATGTATGTATGTATGTATGTATGTATGTATGTATGTATGTATGTATGTATGTATGTATGTATGTGTGTGTGTGTGTGTATGTATGTATGTATGTATGTATGTATGTATGTATGTATGTATGTATGTATGTGAAGGGACATGGCTAAGTTGTTAGGGTATTCGGCTCTCGAGAGTTCGCTACCTGAGGACGCGTTGTGTCCTTGAGCAAGACACTTTATTTCATGTTTTTCCAGTATTCTGAACTGGTAAAGATTAGTTTTACCTGTAATTCGAATGGCCGGCATTGTCCCATTCTGTGTCACGTTGTATCTCCCTGAAAACTATGTTAAGGGTATACGTGTTGTGGAGTACTCAGCCACTTATACGTTTATTTCGCGAGCAGGTTGTTCCGTTAAACGCCTCAACTAGAATCCTCGTCGTAACCGACGGAGTGCCTGTTTTTTTTATGTATGTATGTATGTATGTATGTATGTATGTATGTATGTATGTATGTATGTATGTATGCATGCATGCATGTATATATATATATGTATGTATGCATGTATGTATGATTGCATGTATGTATGTATGTATGTATGTATGTATGTATGTATGTATGTATGTATGTATGTATGTATGTATGTGTGTGTGTGTGTGTGTGTATGTATGTATGCATGTATGTGCACTTACATATAAATATACGTACATGACTGGCACTTCGTCGGTTACGACGACGTGGGTTCCAGTTGATCCGATCAACAGAACAGCCTGCTCGTGAAATTAACGTGCAAGTGGCTGGTACTCCGCAGACAGGTGTGTCCTTAACGTATTCCTCAGAGAGATTCAGCATGACACAAAATGTGACAAGGATGGCCATTTGAATTACGAGCTTACATACCTCTGAGTTTTGCGTAAGTCTGATAGACCTACTATCGTCAGATGAGGTGTCTTATCCGAAGTAGGCAGATCTGATGAGTGTAGATCTATCAAACTTATCCGAAACTCGCAACATCATTTTTTTTGTATGATCGTTATAACATACACCTTCAGTATATCGTGTATTTGAGAGACAGAGTAGTACATTATATAATTTGTAATACACACACACACACACCTATTTCTTTATTACCCACAAGGGGCTAAACACAGAGGAGACAAACAAGGACAGACAGACGGATTAAGTCGAATATATTGACCCCAGTGCGTAATTGGTACTTAATTTATCGATCTCGAAAGGATGAAAGGCAAAGTCGACCTCGGCGGAATTTGAACTCAGAACGTAACGTCAGACGAAATACCGCTAAGCATTTCGCCTGGCTTGCTAACGATTCTACCAGCTCACTGAACACACACACACACATTGAACTGTGCAATTTCATTTTCAGAACCGCAGTGTTTCGGTGGATCATGGTACCGAAGCAGAATATAGAGAAGTTCAGATGCTAAATTTCCAAACTGGTTGAAATAAAAAACTATTTAAAAAAGTCGCCAAAATTGTCTCTCGCCGCTGAACGTGTCGCATGATTTGAGTCTGTTAAAAGAGAATCGATTTCGCTCTTTGGTACTTCTTAGTTTATGTCTGTAGGCATTGGCACTAGAAGCCTTCAGCTACCAATTTGTCTGCGCTGCACTCTCACACACACACACACACACAGACGCACGCACGCACGCACACATGTACGCCCTCCCGCGCTCTCACACACACACACACTCACCCGCGCTCACACACTCACCCGCGCTCACACACATACACACACACGCACACATGCACACTCACACGAGCTAACACACACACACGCACACGTAAATATGGATATACACACACACACTCACACGCGCTCACACACGCGCTCACACATGCACACACACTCACCTGCGCTCACACACAAACGCACACATACACTCACGCGCTCACACACATACACACACACACACACACTCACGCGCTCACACACATACACACACACACTCGCACACACAAACGCACACACACACTCACACACACGCGTGCACATAGACACACACCCACACACACCCACGCATACACACGCACGCACACATATACACACATCCATACAAATACACACAAATACATACAGAGACGTACATATCGATACACGCACATACATCCACACAAACACTCACACACACAAACACACACATTCACATATGCGCGCGCGCACACACACACACACACACACACACAAACACACACACACACACTTCACATATATATATATCCACATATCCATACTTTCTCATTATACGAATGAAGATGATAAAAAAAAGGTGAAGTGGACTGTTTCAATTTTAGGTGAATGCACAAAATTGTTGAAACGAAACACACACCTCAATGGAAATGGCAAGGAAGGAAGCAATCGCTAATTCCAAAAGTGTAGGGTGCAATGACCACCAGCAGACACATTAAACATTCTCTGTGTGTGTAGGAATTGTCATTTATCATAAAGGTCAACTGGAGAAAGAATATTTGAACCAAACGAGATAAAACTATTTCAATTGTATAAAAAACACAGAAGTTGACATTTGGGAATGAAAGACATAAATCTTTTATGGTTATGTTTGGTTTGCTGAAGAATTATTGGAACTGGAGAGACAATACTGATCTGCTTTTACATATATATATATATATATATATATATATATATATATAGATATATATATATGTGTGTATATATATATATACATACATACATAGAATATGTATACATATATATATATATATTTACATATATGTACATATATATATATATATATATATATATATTACATATATATATATATACATATATATATACATACATATATATATATGTATTAGGTATGTATGTATATGTATGTATATATATATATGTGGTGTGTATATATATATATATATATATATATATCTATATATAATATATATATGTATATATATATGTATATATATGTATATAAATATAGATAATTGTATATATATATATGGAATATATATATATATGTTATATATATATATGTATATATATGTATATATATGTGTTTGATATATAATTAATATTATTATATATGTATATATGATTATGATTTCACGGTGCTAGATATATATTCGTGGTGCAATTAATATTGATTTCTAAAATTGGCACGAAGCTACAGAGTCTTCGGCCGAGGTGCAGTCGATTACATCGACCAAAGTACCTAACTAACAACAGTAGTATTTTATTTTTATCGACTCTGAAAAGAAAGGAAGAAAGAAAGAAGGAAAGAAAGAAAGAAAGAAAGAAAGAAAGAAAAGAAAAGAAGAAGAAAGAAGAAAGAAAGAAGAAGAAAAGAAAAAGAAAAGAAAAGAAGAAGAAGAAAGAAAAGAAAAGAAAGAAGAAGAAACGAAGAAACGAAAAAAAAAAAGCGAAGTTGATCGAGAGAGGGTTTTTGAACTGCGAAGTTTTAACTAAATAGTTAACTCACCCCGGAGGAGTGAAACGCAAAAGTCGACCCCGGTCGGTATTGAACTTAGAACGTGAAGAGTCGGAGGAAGTATAACAGTGTTTTGTACGACGCTCTAACGATTCTACCAGCCTGCTATCACATATCCCTTTCTACAATAGGCACAAAGCCTGAAATTTTGGAGGATGTGGATAGTTGACTTCGTCGATATAGGGAATCAACTGGTATTTATTTTATCGAACCCGAGAGAACGAAAGGCTAAGTCGAATTTGGCGGAATTTGAACTTAGAATGTAATGATGGACGAAATGCTGCTAAGCACTTGGTCCATTAAGCTAACAATTTTTCCAGCTCACCGTCCTTATGTGGATTAAATAATAGTTTCGAATTTAGCACAAGGCCAGCAATTTCGGGGAGAGGGTAAGATGATTACATCGACCTTAGTGGTCAACTGGTACTTAGTTTATCAACTCGAAAGGATGAAAAGTAAAGTCGATCTCGAAAATAGAGACAGACTAAATGCTGCATTATTTGCAGTATTTACATTATTTACATTATTTACATTCGACGGATATTTGTCCTCATCTTGTTTGTTGTTAACACAACATTTCGGCTGATATACCCTCCAGCATTCTTCAGGTGTCTTGGGGATATATCGAACCTGGGTTCTCATTCCTAAGGTATATATTTTCGATGTTGTTGTGTTGTTGTTGTTG
>NW_021825672.1:7500-14871 GCF_006345805.1 Octopus sinensis | reverse complement strand
GCTTTGGTCGGCCCGAAGCTATAGAAAAAGACACGTGCCCAAGGTCCCACGCAGGAGGACTGAACCCGGGACCATATGGTTCGTAACCAAGCTACATACCATACAGCCACTCCTTCGCCTTTCTCTAACATTTTCCACAGTTCAACCTACACAAGTTAATGTGTGGAAAATAAATTAGGAATTTTGAAAGAAATATCTATAAAATTAGTTTTAGGCGCAGGAGTGGCTGTGTGCTAAGTAACTTGCTTACGAACCACATGGTCCCGGGTTCAGTCAAACTGCGTGGAACCTTGGGCACGTGTATTTTTCTATAGCCTCGGGCCGACCAAAGCCTTGTGAGTGGATTTGGTAGACAGAAACTGAAAGAATCCCGTCGTATATATATATATATATTATATATGTGTGTGTGTGTGTGTGTGTGTGTGTGTGTGTGTGTGTGTGTGGTGGTGGTGGTGATGATGATGGTGGTGATAGTGGTGATGATGATGGTGATGATGGTGATGATGGTGATGATGATGATGCTATGACGTTGACGATGATGATGATGACGATGACGATGATGATGGTGATGATGATAATGAGGATGACGATGAGGAGGAGGAGGAGGAGGAGGATACCACCATTCTGCTTACCCAATATGCTGCTTCCCTTGGTGTTGATTTATGTCGTCCCAAGTGACACTCCTTACTATTCTTTCCGAGTTGTTTGTAACTGTTTCATTCGCAAAGATTTCTAAAGTATTTTGGTGGAAAAAAATTAATATCACATAATCCGCTTCTTTTCCTTCCTTTAAAACATTGGTCTCCAAACTTTCCGCTATCAAAGACCCGGCACTTTTATTTTAAATGAACTTTCCTACCCACTCGATAAACCGATTTTAACTCGTTCCCTAATTTCGTCTCTCTTTATAAAATTATGTGGAAGCACATGGCCTGGTGGTTAGAGCAGCGGACTTGCGGTCGAGGGATCGCAGGTTCGAATCCCAGACCAGGCGATTTGTGTGTTTACGAGCGAAACACCAAAGCTCCACGCGGCTCCGGCAGAAGGTAATGGCGAGCGTCTGCTGACTCTTTCGCCGCAACTTTCTCTCACTCTTTCCTCCTGCATCTTGCAGCTCACCTGCGACGGACCGGCCTCCCGTCAAGGTGGGGAACCTATATGCAAAGGAAACTGGGAAACCGGCCCTTATGAGCCAGGCGTGGCTCGAGAAGGAACAAACAAAACAGAAAGTTATACTGTATTAAACGGCACAAATGACTCACAGACATATTAGACGCCCACCTTTGTGTATAGGAACCAGGGTGGTTGTTAGAGCATTTTTTTAACCCTTCTCGTTACAGATAGATAGACACATGCACGCACAAATGCATGAATGCATGTTCTTGGTTGTTGTTTTCTTCTTACATATGCAATTATCCACCCAAGCGGTCAAGCATTAACTGATGGATCACTCAACACATTAACTAGAGTATTAAATATATATATATATATATATATATATATATATATCCTATAATATATATATATATATAATATATATACTATATATATAGATGTATATATATATATATGTAATATATATATATATATATAAATTAATATATATAATATATATATATATATATATATATATATATATATATATTATAATATATATATATATATATACATATATATACATATATATACATATATATACATATATATATATATATCATATACATATATATATATATATATATATATACATATATATACCACTTATACATACGGAGTATGGGGCAGCTGGTGTCAGAGCAGGTACAGTGCCGTGTGTCTCCAACCCGACTCAGTTTTAATGAAATGTCATCAGCAATTAGATAGCTAATTAGTAGAGTGCCAAGATTTTCCTGAAGTCCAATTTTGCCATCGATTAATTTAAAAGTGTTATTGTGACATTTCACCAATTGTACGTGACTTGTAACAAAGAAAAAACCCTCGCTCACATACCCTCGCAAAACACACATGCGCGCATACACACATACACATGCACATTGTCTCTCTCTCTTCCTCACTCTCTCTCTATCTGTCTATCTGTTTCCCCCTCTCTCTCTCTCTCTCTCCATCTCTATCTATCTCTCTCATTCTCTCTCTCTTTCCTCTCTCTCTATCTATCTATCTATCTATCTCTTCCCTTCCTTCTCACGCATACACTCTTCCTCATTTGGTCAATATCTCCCTCACACTGCCTCTCTTTGTCTCACTCACTTTTTTTGACGTTTTTATTTTCCCCTCTTTGTACGTTTCTTCCTTTGTTTCTCTCTTTCTTCCTTTCTTTCTACACATGTGTACACACACACACGCGCGCACACACAAATACCCGTTCCTCTCTCCCTTAACTGCCTCTCCTTCTCACTCTCTTTCTTTCTCTCTCACTCTCTATCTCCGTATTCTCTCCATATGTTTTTCATTCTTCCTTTTTACCTCTGCCTCTTCATCTCTCTCTTCTCTATGTGTGTGTGTGTGAATACATATATGTGTGTGCCATATATATATATATATATATATATATATATATACAGAGAGAGAGAGAGAGAGAGAGAGAGAGGGGGTGGGAATGGGTATATTTTTCTAATAGCTTCAAGGACAGACAATGACTATCCGAAACAATAAAAAAGTAAACTCGGTCGACTTGACATCTTTCACTCTCAGTATATCTGCCGTACTCTTTTGCAAAGAATATAAATCCGCGAAGATTCTTAATTACATTTAAATGAAGCTATGGTGACCAATTAACAAACGATAATAATAAGGCTGGCAGAATTGTTAGCACGCCGAGTAAAAAGCTTTACGTTATTTCGTCTGTCATTATGTTCTGGGTTTGTTCTGAATTCGAATGACCCCGATGTCGACTTTGTCTTTCATCCTCTTCAAAATCGATAAAGTAAATAATACCAGTTGAGCACAGGGATCGATGGAATCGATTAACCGCCTCCTCGGAAATTGCTGGCCTTGTGTCAAGATTTGAAACCAACATACTTGGCATATTCTATACATTGTTTACATTATTTACGTTTGACGGATATTTGTCCTCGTCTTGTTTGTTGTTAACACAACGTTTCGGCTGATATACTCTCCAGCCTTCATCAGCCGAAGCTTTGTGTTAACAAACAAGACGAGGACAAATATCCGTCAAATGTAAATAATGTAAATAATGTACATAATTCCACATCTCTTAAATATAGAACTGTATTGGCGGCATATTCTGTTCTATATTTTAGAGATGAGGAATTATGTACAATATTTACATTGGACGGATAGGTATCCTCCCCTTGTTATTTTGCTACCACTACGTTTTGGCTGACGTACTCTCCAGCCTTCATTGCTAGGACACAATAACCTCCTAAGCAGACCTAGCGCAGATATGAGTAGAATATGGGAACAGGTATTAAGGAAAGATACAAAAATAATAGGTTTAAAAACCCTAAAATTCACTCTATAATTGCCCACGGGCATATAGCGTGGTGGTTAAAAGCGCGGGCTACTAACCTCAAAATTCCGAAGTTCAATCCCAGTCTATGATTTGGATATATAATAATAATAATAATAATATAATAAATAACATCAGCAAAAAATTACTTTAGGAATGAGAACCCCAATTGTCAAATAAAGGGTGGGGTTCTAAATTCCGCCAGGACACCTGATGAAGGCTGGAGAGTATATCAGAAACGTTGTGGTAACAACAAACAAGCTGAGAACAACTATCCGTCCAATGTAAATGTTGGCATATTCTGTTGTGAAAATATGTGCGTATGTAAAGAGAAAGAATATTTTTAAAACGTCGTTTTCACTTCTTTTTATTTAATCTTAAAATATTCTTGACTAGCAGTATCGCCCGGCGTTGCTCGGGTTTGTAAGGGAAATAACTATATAAGCATTTTTAGAGAGTTAAAGCCAAAAAATAGCAAAAAAATGCATTAAAAATGGAAAAAAAATGATGGTAATTATTTTTTTAAATCGTTGACTCATCGTAGACATTTTTAGAGAGTTACTTCCCTTATATAATAGCGAAACAAAATGCATTAAAATGGAAAAAAATTATGGTAAATTTTTTTTTAATCGTAGACTCATCGTAGACGCACGCTAATACCCAGAAGGGCTCGATATGAATCACGACTATAAGATACCCGCTTTTGGTTAAACTTCACCGCAAGATGTGAGAGTAGTTAGGAATCTAAATCGTAGGAGACAGACACACAAACTTACTTTTATATATAAAGATAACATTTAAAGGAAGATATCGTAGTCAATTAACAAACGAAAAGAACAAGGCGGTGAGCTGACAGAATCGTATCGTTTGCAACATCGGACAAAAATGCTTAGCGGCATTATTTTCCGACATCTCTTTTCTCTTTCTCTTATATCTCTTTTACTTGTTTCAGTCATTTGACTGTGGCCATGCTGGAGCACCGCCTTTAGTCGCGCAAATCGACCCCAGGACTTATTCCTTGTAAGCCTAGTATTCATTCTCTCAGTCTCTTTTGCCGAACCGCTAAGTTACGGGGACGTAAATACACCACGATGTTGGGGGAGGGGACAAACTCATACACACAAACATACATACACACACATACATATATATATATATTATATATATATATATATTATATATATATATATATATATATATATATATACATATATATATGACGGCTTCTTTCAGTGTCCGTCTACCAACTCCACTCACAAGGCTTTGGTCGGCCCGGGGCTATAGTAGAAGACACTTGCCCAAGGTGCCACACAGTGGGAATGAACCTGGAACCATGTGGTTCATAAGCAAGCTACTTACCACACAGCCACTTCTGCTTTACATTCAGAATTCAAATGACGTCGACATCAACTTTGCCTTTCATCCCTTCCGCCAAGTACTGCAGTCGATGTAACAGACTTATTCTGTCCCCTCGAAATGTTTGGCCTTGAACCCTGCTACAGGTTCAAATAAACCGAGTAACCAGCTTTATGAGTCCTATATCTGATCATGTCAGGTATGAGGGCATCTCCCTGAGCACTACGTTAAGGGTAGACTTGTCTGTAGAATGCTCAGTCACTTGCACATTAATTACATGAGCTGTTCTGTTGATCGGATCAGCAGAAACACTCGTCCTTGTAAGCGATAGAGTGCTAGTTATACATGTATGTGCGTGTGTATATATATGTGTATGTGCGTGTGTATGTATGTATGTATGTATGTATATATGTATGTATGTATGTATGTATGTATGTATGTATGTATGTATGTAGTGAAGGCGCATGGCTCAGTGGTTAGAGCGTCGAGTTTACGATCGTGAGGTTGTGAGTTCGAATCCCGGACCGGGCTGCGTGTTGTGTTCTTGAGCAAGACACTTTATTTCACGTTGCTTCAGTTCACTCAGCTGTAGAAATGAGTTGCGACGTCACAGGTGCCAAGCTGTATTGGCTTTTGCCTTTCCCTTGGATAACACTGGTGGCGTGTAGAGGGGAGGCCAGCATGCATGGGCGACTGCTGATCTTCCATAAACAACCTTGCTTGGACTTGGGCCTGGAAGGGTAACTGTCTAGGTGCAACCCCACGGTCAGTCATAACCAAAGGGGGTCTCAGTGTATGTATGTAAGAGAGAGAAATGCATTGATAATGCAATGGCTTCTTTTCATAGTCGAAGGTATCGATCAATTGATTAGTTTTTGGGGTTTTCTATTTATTAGGTTCTAAGTTCGCACTGGGGTCGATAAAATAAGTACTAACCAAGGATGATTCATAATGAAATAACTAAGACGAGGAATTTGGCAGAGTCGTTAGAATACCCGAATAGAATGATTTGCTGCATCCATTTCGGTAGTCTGCACTTTGAGTTCAAATCTACTCAGGTCAACTTCGCCTTTTAAATTTTTCAATGTAGATAAAGTACCAGTACCCAGGTAGAAGGAGGCTTATTCTCTCCCTTAATCTTACGCTCTTTCTCTCACTCTATCTCTTTATCTATCTATCTATCTATTTATCTATCTATCTATCTATCTCTCTTTATGTGTGTGTGGGAGAGAGAGAGAGGGGTGAGAAAAATCAGTTGTGGTCAAACGTAGAGATATGCGCTCAGCCAGGTTTAAATGACCAAACGCATATATCATGATAACACCGCTACGACTCCATCAAGAGTGTAATACTCGAACAAATGAACGAAAGAAATAACCACAGATAGTGGCTCTACGTAGACGCTCAATCTGCTAGAAATAGCTGTCAAATCTCACCGAACTCATATCCCACCGACTTGAAAAGATAGATGGTTATAGCTGGATTAACTTTTATGATAAACCTGTCCATTCAGATACTCGTCTGGGGCTAAACAACAACATCAAATAAGTACCAGTTATATCTTTATATATAAAAGTAAGGTTGTGTGTCTGTCTACTCCGATTTAGATTCCTAACTACTCCCACATTTTGCGGTGCAGTTTAACCAAAACCGGGTATCTTATAGTCGTGATTCATATCGAGCCCTTCTGGGTATTAGCGCGCGTCTACGATGAGTCTACGATTTTTAAAATAATTTACCATCATTTTTTTCCATTTTAATGCATATTTTTTAAATATAAGGGAAGTAACTCTCTAGAAATGTCTACGATGAGTCAACGATTTAAAAAAAAATTTACCATCATATTTTTTTCATTTTTAATGCATTTTTTGGCTATTTTTTGGCTATAACTCTCTAAAAAGGCTTATATAGTTATTTCCCTTACAAACCCGATCAACGCCGGGCGATACTGCTAGTAATGCTAGTATAAATCCAAATGCAGCTCTTTACAACAGTTAGGGAACTGGAGGCGGATCGCAGCTTGTATTCTTACATAGATATACATTTGGTAAATCTATATCTAAATTTCTGAAGTATTTTAGTGTATGTTCAACTGTAGCGGAAACATGCTTACTATCTGTTCTACTGAAGATACAGGACCCGAAACATGCTTAATATCCTTTCTACTGAAGATACAGGACCCGAATTTTTGTGGGAGGAGGCTAGTCGATTACATCGACCCCAGTTTTTCTCTGGTACTTAATTTATCCATCCCGAAAAGAGGACAAAGTCGACCTCGACGGACTTTGCACTCAGAACGTAAAGACGGACGAAATGCCGCTAAGCATTTTTCCCGGCGTGTTAACGATTCTGCTTGCTCGCCGCCTTGGAAATTTCCTTGATATAAAATGTCTTTCTGCCTTGATTTTTCTTTTTTTTTTTTGCATGTTTTATTATTGTAATCATGTAGGATCTTTTCACTATCGCAATTTCTTGATCTATTTTCAACTGTGTTGCTGACTTTTTTATATACAATAGGCGTAGGAGTGGCTGTGTGGTAAGTAGCT
>NW_021825672.1:0-5000 GCF_006345805.1 Octopus sinensis | reverse complement strand
GATGGATTGTTACGTAAATGGCGGTATAAATGCATGAGTAGGCCGGCCACATAGTTAACTGACTGACCGGCTAACTGACCAACTAGCCAGCAGATGGCTGGAGAGATAAGGCTTAAGGTATAAAAGCGTGCGTGTGAATTACACAAGCAGTAGAATAGAAACTGTATTACTTGTTTGAGGGATTCTTTTGAATATCGTCTGCCGCGACAACGACAAGTAGGTTCGACAGACTATAACTGTCTCCATCATTTTCCCGTTTCAAAAACGAAAATGGAAATGGAAAAGCAATAGAGTCTAGAAATCCCCTTGGGTCATCAGAGTAAAAAGGGGGACTCTAATTATAGACAAATATTACTTCTAGTGATTATAGGACTATCTATCGCCTCTTATACAGGCAGCCGTTTAAAATCTCTTTCATTCGCTTATCAATTGGTTCGACTGCTCAATGACTGCTACAATACAAAATGCATGTCCACTGTAACACTAATTTCATCGCGGTTGACGCCAATGACTTTCATGACATCCAAAGGGCAGAGATATTTGACTTGCGTAACATTTACAACCTTTTTATTTATTTATTCATTTCTTTATTCATTCATTCATTTATTTATTTATTTATCTATTTAATTATTTATTTATTTATTTATTTGGAAACACTGAACTGTACTAGCGAGCGCTGACACTATTAATTTCGTTTGCCTAAAATTACGGACGCCATTAGCGGCCATAGCGTTGGTACACGTAACGACACCAACAATAACAGCAGTGACATTAACCTTCTCGGTATCAACCGACTGACTAAGTGACATCCTTTCTCCATATGTCGGCTCCTGCTTTTACTGGCGGCTTGGGTTGAATTGTTAATGCAGTGGGTGGGTATATAAACAGTTGCATCATGAATATACTGGTGTGCGCGTGCTTGTGTTTGTGTGCACAGTAGCTTGCTTACCAACCACATGGTTCCGGGTTCAGTCCCACTGCGTGGCATCTTGGGCAAGTGTCTTCTGATATAGCCCCGGGCGGACCAATGCCTTGTGAGTGGATTTGGTAGACGGAAACTGAAAGAAGCCTGTCGTATATATGTATATGTATGTGTATGTGTTTGTGTGTCTGTGTTTGTACTCTTAGCATTGCTTGACAACCGATGCTGGTGTGTTTACGACCCCGTAACTTAGCGGTTCGGCAAAAGAGACCGATAGAATAAGTACTGGGCTTACAAAGAATAAGTCCCGGGGTCGATTTGCTCGACTAAAAATGCGGTGCTCCAGCATGACCGCAGTCAAATGACTCAAACACGTAAAAGAGTAAAAGAGTAAAAGAATATATATATATTATATATATATATATATATATATATATAGATATATATAAGGATAAGATCGTTATTTAAATATCGAACTTATCAAGTGGCCAGCATGGGAATAAAAAGCTTCAAAGGTAATAATTACTATTAAAATTATAATTTAGGGTACCTAAGAGATACCACCACGTTTGAAATAGCAGCCAAAACTTGACTCTAAAATGGGATTTTAATGTGCTTTTATATGTGTGTGTGTGTGAGTGTGTGTGTGTGTGTGTGTGTGTGTGTGTGTGTGTATGTGTGTGTGTGTGTGTCTGTGTCTGTGTCTGTGTCTGTGTGTGTGTCTGTGTGTATATATGATTATGTGAAAATTTATAATGTGAGTGTGCATGCATGTATATATGATATATATATATATATATATATCAGCATTCACGCCGGGCGAAATGCGTAGCCGCATTTCGTCTGTCGTTACGTTCCGAGTTCAAATTCCGCCGAGGTCAACTTTGCCTTTCATCCTTTCGGGGTCGATAAATTAAGTACCAGTTACGCACTGGGGTCGATGTAATCGACTTAATCCCTTTGTCTGTCCTTGTTTGTCCCCTCTGTGTTTAGCCCCTTGTGGGTATAAAGAAATATATATATATATATATATATATATATTATATATATATATATATATATATATATATATATATATATATATATAACGGGAAGCTTTATGACAATAAACAAAAGACGAAGCAGGTGGAAAACACGAACAATTGTATTAGTATGGCACTCAGGAAATATAAATAAAACAAGTCTTTAACGTTTCGACCTACGCTCTTCAACAGAAAGATACACAGAGAGAGAAAAACACAGAAAGAAGGGAAGAAAAAAAATGCGTGCAGTAGCTACGAATCAACATGGCGATCTGATTTCGGCCAGAGGTCAAGATCAAACATGAGACGCGAGAGCGAAATAAGGGGAGATAATAGGGTTGATAAATGGTTGAGGACCACCTAAAAGTGCGTGGGAGGGGTCTGGATTGTGTGTATGTATAGGGTTGGTGTATGTATTAGTATGTATAATGGTGTTGTGTGTTGTGTGTGTGTGTATGAGAGAGTATTATGGCGTAAAATTGGTCGGACGTGCGTATGTATGGGGTTGGGTATATTAGTATGTATTAGTATGTATTAGTACGTATTGGTATGTATAGGTGTGTGTGTGTTGTGTGAGAGAGTATAAGTGCGTATGTCAGCATGCCTTTCCCTCTCTTTCTCCCTATCTCTCACATTCTCCTTCTCTCTCTCTCTCTCTCTCATTCCCTCTCTCTCAAGCATTCAATCATTCACACGTCCTTTCCTCCTCCTACCAGCTTCCTACAGAAATGGAGCAGAGTTCAGTAAAAAAGGTCGCAACTTTTTCTCATCAAAACACTGATAGATAACTAGAACAACCCAAGGACGGGGCGATATTCAGTGCAACACGGGGATCGAAAAAAAGATATCCAAGATGCAACAAATATACACAGGGGGGTTCAGGCTAAATTTTACAGTGAAAGGGAAGGAAACCACAATATCCTTTCCAAGAATAAAAGTATTTTAAAATATCAAAAGGTATCAACTAGATTATGGCGAGGAGATAACACTTTTCTCAAAGTTACCGCTCTCAGCTTCTATCACGGCCACAAGACGGCCTCCGGAACCTGGTGCATGCGTTCCTCACTGTGCACCTCTCTTTTACTCTCTTTTATACATGTTTTAGTCATTTGACTGTAGCCATGCTGGAGCATCACCTTTAGTCGAGCACATAGACCACCCCAGGACTTATTCTTTGTAAGCCTAGTACTTATTCTATCGGGCTCTTTTGCCGAACTGCTAAGTTACGGGGACGTACGTAAACACACAGCATCGGTTGTCAAGCGATGCTGGGGGAGATAAACACAGATACACAGACATACACACACACACACACACACACACACACACACACACACACACACACATATATAATATATATATATATATATATATATATATAATATATATTATATATATATACGTACAACGGGCTTCTTTCAGTTCCCGTCTACAAATCCACTCGCAAGGCTTTAGTTGGCCAGAGGCTATAGTAGAAGACCCTTGCCCAAGGATCCACGCAGTGGGACTAAACCCGAAATCTACGAACACTTCCTTGATTTTGGCCACTATTTCCGCCTTGGTGTTGCAGGCAGAGCTGTTGGTGCGTTCCTCAACGGTGGTCCACACAAAGTAATCCATAGGATTACGACCAAAGGAATTAAGAGGCCAGAAATTGGGACTGTTGAAGTCCTAGAAATTCTCCGACAACTACTTCTGACTCTTTCCAGGGTAATAGCAAGCAGTTGAATCCTTCTGCCACACATATGGCTTTCCAACAGCAACCCTCTCCAGCCAGGAATTGACCACATTCACCAGCAGCTTCTCATAGCCGTCTGAATTGTGCCTAGGGCCCTGTTCAAAAATGTGGGTCAGCATGACGTTACTCTCACTGGAGATACACTCAAAGACCATCAAAGGTTAGAGGAACTTGATTGCGATGATGTTCATGTCACGTCTCACAGATTTTGTAGCGTTCATGAGCATTGACCAGCAGTCATGATGTGGGCATTTTGATAACCGGTGCGAATTCTCGTGATATAGGTATCTCTTTCCCAATACTCATATAGCTTCCAGTCTTCCGTATCAGCTAACTGTTTTTCAACTACATCATTAATCTTTATGCTCTCCAACGCCGTTAATTGTTCACTAAGACATCAAGTTGTTCCAAAAAAATCAAAACATTTAAAAAGTCGACAAATTTAGCCTGACTATCTCTCTCTCCTTCTCTCTCTCTCTCTCCCTCTCTATCTCGCTCTCTCTCGCTCTCTCTCTCTCTCTCTCTAGATACAAAAGCAAGGATTTGCTGTATCGAGAGAGTCATTATTACAATAATAAGCACGCGCTGGTTCAGGTTCATTTTTTAATTATTCGTTAATTGGTTGACTAATTAACCAACTAACTGATCAATTGTTTGTCAGAGTCCTTTCGTCGCCATTCTCCAGCTTACTTCATTGCCATTCCTTCTCTGCTCCTCCAGAAGTTGACCTGGGATACAAACGGAATATCATTGAAGAGGCCGAGACTTTGACAACCACAACAGATCGATTGATTAAGCGGATGATTAATTAAACAATCGATTAGTTAGTTGGTTAGATAGCTAATTATTTAACGTATAATATAAAGTAGTGAAACCGAACCGGTGCGCGTGTTTATTATTAACGTAATGACCCTTCCGAGACGCAGCCAATCACCTTTTTCAATAGACGTGTCCACACCAAGGATCTGAGAAACCAACCTACAAAAAAAGAAAAACAGATGATTTGATTTCATGTGATTTTGAAGTAGATTTGATGACCATCACCAGTAAAATCATTTTTATCTTCATTACTACTACTACTACTACTACTACACTACTACTACTACCACCACCGGAGACAAAAAAAAACATGCGATACTTAGAAATACACTACCACACCCTAACCACCAAACAAAAAGAAACAATGTCACGAAACAACAAACAATAAACAACCGCCCAACCAGCCAACCATCTAACCCTATAATCACACACATACGTCCACAGTTCGTTTAGCAAACAGTAAGAGAAGCTAAAGATATTAGCATTTGCTGAGCATATA